>NW_027104114.1:38437-41345 GCF_902728285.1 Clytia hemisphaerica | reverse complement strand
TTTTTAAAACAGGGCAATGAGCCCTCAGGATAATGGAAAGCTCATTGTAAACCCAGGGTGATAGGTGTTCGGGGTAAGAGAAGGCCCGATTGTAAACCCAGGGTGATGGGTACTCGGTATAAGAAATTAGGGAAGGTTTGATTGTAAACTCAGAGTGCTGGATACTCGGGGTAAGGTAAGGCTAAATTTTAAACGCAGGGTGGAAAGAGCCTACTTTGACGGACACACAGAAAAGGGAAGGCTCAATTGTATAATCCGGAGCGATGAGTACTCAGTGATGGAAGGCGGTCGTTCCAGTGTGGTTTAGATCCACACTGTGACCTAGTAATAACTTCATGATAGTGGGTGATTTTAACTTACAAACCGAAAGTGAATTTATGAAAAAATTTAATGGATGCTCACAATCTTTACAATCTAGTCAAAAACAAAACCTGTTTTAAATCAAAAAACGACACCTGTATCGACTTAACCCTACCTACTGAGAGGGGGGAAATATTTTAGTCCAAATGACAGGTTTTTTGCTGACCACTACCAGCCCACCAATGTAGCGCAGGCTATTTTGCTCTTTTTTCCGTGCTTACTCCAAGATACTATAAGATGTTACCAGATATACTTTAAAGGTTCATTTCATTTGTATTGCTTCTTATTTATCTTACTGGAGAATTTGCAGCAAAAAATAAATATAAATATGACAAAAAGAAGTATCACCGACTTGAAAAAGCTGAAATGCTATGATCTTGCGCGGTTTTGAAACTTTATAACACTTTCTTCGGTTTTGGCGCACCAACTGGTAGCACGATAAGACAAAATTGTTCATTTAAGTTTTAATTTTCATTTAGTACATTGTAAAAGCTTTCAAATAAAAGAAAAATGAAGGAGAATGTGTTTTTCTATCGGTTTCAATAGCAATTTTAAGAAACATCTTTTTTTTTTTGAGTTTTTTGGGTGATTTTTTTCCAATTGTTGATACAATTGATGACGTCATCAAAAATTGAATTCAGTTTTCAAAAGAAAATTTTGATAAATTTGTTTGTTATATGTTTAAGTATCGCTGTACCAAATTTCATGACAAAATAATGATCCTATCCTAAGTTATCAAAGGGGGGCACTATGTGCCCCCCCCTTTCAGTTCTAAGGGACGCAAAAAGCTCTCAGTAGGTAGGGTTAATTCTAACAAACAGGAAGCATTCCTTTCAGTTTACCGGTGCTTTAGAAACGGGTTTAAGTGATTAATACCTTCTTATCCATACTATGATGAAATCTACTCATGTAAAATTGCCCCCTGGGCGAAAGAACTTTAGGGATTATAAACATTTAAATTCGGTTATATTTTTGAGCGAACTAAATTGTCAACTTAAAGATAGAAATATTGTAGATTATAGCTTATTTGAGAAAATTTTTGTAAATCTATTAAATGAGCATGCACCATTAAAGACAAGGGTAATCCGCGCTAATAATAAGCAATACGTGACCAAATATCTCAGGAAAGCTAATATGCTCCGATCAAAACTTAAAAACATAGCAAACAATACAAAGAATCCTGATGATGTTGCTCGTTATAAAATAATCACCAGAGAAACTATGTCGTCAATATGAATAGGAAAGCCAAGAAATCTTTCTTCAGCAAAAGTGACCCAAAACAATCTCCAAAAGGCTTCTGGGACACTTTTAAGCATCTCTTCAAAGAAGGACAATTTTGCTGATGAGAGAATTCAGTTCATTGTTGGTGATAGAATTTTATCTAGAAATATAGATATTGCTGAAACCTTTAATGAGCACTAACACACTGTTACTGAAAGATTAAGCGTTGCCCGGTGGAATTCTGTTTATGGTGAAATCTCGGACAACGTCAATTCAGCCATCAAAAATTATCTAGCCATCCAAGCATCATCAAAATTCTTGATAATAGGCAAGATATTGACACGTTTGAGCTTTCACCAGTAACTAATTCAGAAACACTCAGGGTAATAAAACATCTGAACGATTCTAATTCAGTCAGCGGTGATATTCCTACTAAAATCATAAAGCTAGCCAAATTTGTTTGACTTTGATTTTTGACTTCTTCGCTAGTGATTTTTAAGCGAACGGCAATTCTTTTTCACCCCTTTTCTGTACTGATCTTTCAAATTGTCAATTTTTGGCCATAAAGTGAAAGCCGTATTTTTTTTCTTTTTCTAATTTTATGTTTTAAATATTCTTAAGGGCGTTTTGAAACCCGAACACCCATTCTCTTTTTCTTTTTTAAATATCTTATTTTTTCAAATTTTCAAAGCTATTCAAAGTCTTTCAAAGTTACCCTTGAATGTCCGCCCACGATTGCTGAACCTTCTGAACCTCTCCTCGCATCTCGCCTCGCATAAGAATAGTCTTACAAAATACTCAATGATTGTGGTATATTCGCTTTGCTTTTAAAATAACTCTTTTTGCGGAACGACCGTTTTGAGGGCGGGAAGCGTCCGAATAGGGAGTGTAGCATCCTTTGGCAAGATCCGCATACGCGGGACGTAAAAATAATGTATATGTTCGGAGAAGTGTCTCGAAAAGTGCTTGACAACGATGGACGATCGAGAAGTGCTTGACAACGGTGAAAAATGTTGACTTTGCTCTATGTTAAGGAATGGTACGATGATTTAACCAGTGAAAAGAAGCATCTATCTCGTAAATTTTACTGGAAATTACTTTTAGAAAAACTTTATTTTTGTTTCTATCGTTTTATGCAAAAAAGTAAAAAGTAACTGAAATTATATCGAGTTTGATTCACACGCTTGTGAAACATAAACAAAGATGGTGGTTTTTATCGATAGGATCCTGCCGATTTTTCTAAAGCTGAAAGTCATCTTTTGCTTGTAGAATGACGTTGCTACTGTTCACAATATTAGAAATTTTACTCGATTATCATTCTTTAGGT
>NW_027104114.1:0-36598 GCF_902728285.1 Clytia hemisphaerica | reverse complement strand
GCTAACTGCTTCCCATAGGTATCTCTGACCTCAGTTAAGGGGATCAATGAAGTGTCGGTAAATAAAAGGCCTTTCGTTTCCGTGATATTCGATCCGGTTTTTGATTGTAGGATCGATACAGTAGTTCAGCATGGTGAATCTTTCTTACAAGCTGAAAATACGAAAAATGTGGAAAGGACTTGATCATTATTACAAATTATTACTACCCTAATTATGACTTCTCCCCATGGTTTTAACTTTAAGAGCTTTCCTCCAGACCAGAGTACTGACCCCCTGTTCTTATTTGTATCAAACCTTCTTCCCTTAAAGAAAAAAGAGTGTTCAAAGATCTTGCAATTCCAGAATTCTGTTAAGGGTTCTGACCATAGTGATTTATTTTAGTATTAGCCACGTACAAAATATAAATTTCAACTTGACGTAGCACACAAAACTGTGGCATGTTATACATTTTTTGTTAGGCTAATTATCCTTGAGTCTGAAAATTTAAGAATCGCAATGAAAAGATTTGATGAAGAAGAAAATGACGTCTTTTGCGAAGAAGAGTGTTTCAACTTTGAAGAGCTTATTTTCGGCAAAGAAAAACATTTTGAAAAAATCTTTGCGGTAGGTGGTGTATCTTTTACCAAACTAAAAATGTATTTTCGGAAAATTTTTATAAAAGCTTATTTGTCTCAAAATCTTGAAAATACCGCTTTTCGACCAATTTTTCATTCCAATTTTTCATAGAAAAAAAAGCCATAACTTTTGATGTATTAATTTAGAAAATCTTTCCGCAAAATTTAAAACAGTTCAATTCTTTACAAACAGTTTGAAAAAAACTTTGAAAAAAAGTTTAAGTACCCATTAAAACTTAGCACCACCGATTGATACACGATTTCTCTTTCGCACCGGGTGGCTTTTAAATCAAAATATGAAAAAAATCCGTAGCAGAACACACGCGAATATCTGGAACGAAGAAGACCAAATTAGTGGCAAAACGATGGAGCGTTTGACGTCACTCGCTCGGCAAGTTACACACTCGTTATTTGTTAATCCCATCGGGCGATAGGTGGTTAGGCAGCAGGTGTTCTCCAATCGGCGTCCGGTCATTTTTAATGAAAACAAAAAAGTGAAAAAGGGTGCGCTATCAGTGAAAGTTATCGTGACATGTTATGACAGAAAGTATGATTGATAAACTTGGTGGAGTTATCAAAACAAACTTGTTGTCAAAGAGATTTAACAGTAAGTGAAAATACAGGCCAGATATCAACAGTCCCATGTTTCGACCAATCGTCCCAAGTTAGAGCAGCTGACGGTAGGTAATCGAGACTATTCTAACTGATGGTTTTAGATTGTTTTTTTCATCCAATGGCTGTCGATTGTGATCAATCGAGCTTCCCGTAAAATCTTGATTATCGATTTCTATCGGTTATCGAAATCAATTGATATCCAACCATCTATTATTTATCGATTACCTCGTTACAGGAATATTACTAGTCCTTTTGTTAACACGAATTGCAAAAGTGTGTTTTAATAAGAAACCCCTTAATTAAAACCAGCGGCTGTTTCCTTGATAAAGCAGAACAATTTGTGGAAATTTCACATTGTGAAAATTTCAAGGCCGTTGAATACTTGCCTAGTAACATTCATGTATAAGTTAAGGTAGTCATCGATTGGAAAAAGTTATCGATTGTATCGAATGGGGGAGTCTGGCATGTTGGATGGGGGCTTTGTGGGATAATGGTCATTGACCTTGGATGCTACACAGGTGTTCAGAATTTTTGGCGTTTTCACTGTGATAACATGTGAGTGATAACTTGTGAGCGACCGTCTATCCCATGTCATCTCAAAAGTAAAGTTGAAACCAAGCTTTCTTCCTCCAACTTAAATTTTATCGATAAAACGAATTTAAAATCTACACATGCATAATTTTGCTTACTTAGGGATATTTCGATAGGAAGCTCTTCGGGGCATTCTTAGCGACAGCTACTTGCTAGTATATGTCAGTAATGACCTTCATTTTTAAGGAAATATTTAGTCGCAATTTTGCGATTCTTGTTGCATTCTTTAATGGTTTTAATGGTGAAAAGGGGGTGCTTAAGTATGTGCTGATGCTAAGGTTCTGTTTTTGACCTTCTAAAAGCTCTGAATCATTCAAAGGTGAAACTTGAAAAGTTTCTAGAAGGTTAGAAATGTTTTTGAAAATGTGCTCTAAATAACTTTTTCGCCTTGGTTCTGTAAGGGGGGAGGGTTCAAGGTTTACGGTGACACGGTATCGACTTTTTTTATGTACGGCATTTCGGTATTTTAAGAAAAAAAGTACGGTATTCCGGTATTTTCCGAACTGTTTTCTTCATAAAGAGACTTCCAAAAATCGCCTGTGGCACCAAACTTTCTTAAATTTTAGAAAACTACACGAAAAAGGTGCTTATAGTCCATCCACTATCCTTTAAATAATGACTTTTTACAAAAAAAGTGCTACCTTCCCTCAAGCATTTACAAATATCTTTTTTCTTTATTAGAGTAGAATTTGATCCAAAGGCAAATGGACGGACTAAACCAATCTGGAGTCCCTGTCCCTAATTTCACATCACAAAATACACTTTTAAATAGCGGACCAGTGAATTAGCACAAATTTTTCGCGCTCGCTTCGCTCGCATTATTTTGTTATAATGTTTCCCCAACTCTTGCGGGTTGTCTTTTTTTGATTTGCCTCTCCAATCTTGCTCAAGCAACCATGCTATTACCCTTTTCTCAAAGGAAAGTGATGGGATAGGTACTGCCTAATTCTCAAATTAGAACTAAAGAATTATCCATAAAAAGAGCTTTTTGAGGTACAATATTAAAACCATTCTAAAACATAGTGCTTTAGAAAGCCAAGAATGTGTTACCATGGTTGCACTTTGTCAGTAATTAAACTTCACTTCTTCTATGCTATTTGCACTTGGAAATCAGATCGTACGTCTAATATACTGAGCTAATAACAGTTGAAAATGAAGTTTTCAACAGGGTATCCCTTACTCCTTATTTCATCAACAATTCCTGCAGTTGAAATATCTTAACTCACGAAATAGGCCCAAAATGAAATTTTTGATGACGGTATTTGGAGTTAATTGTCTCTGGTATTCTAGTATTTCGGGAGAGAATTGCCGGTATTTTGGTATTCAGTACCCCTTGAAACCCCCCCCCCTGTAAGGGTAACTTTATTCTCTGTTAAAGTCAGTTTTTCTCAGGTCCGACCTGACATTCTCCATCCCTATAGTTACTCCCCGGTTGTTTAATATGATTATTTCATCTATGAATAATCAAACACTATGCGAAATTTTCGACTCTGTTTCATCTTGTTAATTTCGCATAGCGAAAGTATTACGATCGTCGGATCAGGTCGGGTTAGCGTGGTACATGGGCACCAAGCCTATCAGTGAGAGTGACTGATACGCTTGGCGCCCAAAGATAAATTTACTGACCGAAAGTAAACCCCGCCTAATTCTCCACCCAGTTTCACTGATACGCTTCACACCCAAAACGCGTTAGGACCTAGACCCTTCACTGATACGCTTCGCACCCAAAACGCGTTAGAACCACACCCTTCCACTGATACGCTTCGCACCCAAAACGCGTTAGGACCTAGACCCTTCACTGATACGCTTCGCACCCAAAACATCTTAGAACCACACCCTTCCACTGATACGCTTCGCACCCAAAACGCGTTAGAACCTAGACCCTTCACTGATACGTTTCGCACCCAAAACACCATAGAACCACACCCTTCCACTGATACGCTTCACACCCAAAACGCGTTAGAACCACACCCTTCCACTGATACGCTTCGCACCCAAAACACCTTAGAACCACACCCTTCCACTGATACGCTTCGCACCCAAAACGCGGTAGAACCTAGACCCTTCACTGATACGCTTCGCACCCAAAACACCATAGAACCACACCCTTCCACTGATACGCTTCGCACCCAAAACGCGTTAGAACCACACCCTTCCACTGATACGCTTCGCACCCAAAACGCGTTAGGACCTAGACCCTTCACTGATACGCTTCGCACCCAAAACATCTTAGAACCACACCCTTCCACTGATACGCTTCGCACCCAAAATGCGTTAGAACCTATACCCTTCACTGATACGCGTTGCACCCAAAACATCTTAGAACCACACCCTTCCACTGACACGCTTCGCACCCAAAACACCATAGAACCACACCCTTCCACTGATATGCTTCGCACCCAAAACACCTTAGAATCACACCCTTCCACTGATACGCTTCGCACCCAAAACGCGTTAGAACCTAGACCCTTCACTGATACGCTTCGCACCCAAAACACCATAAAACCACACCCTTCCACTGATACGCTTCACACCCAAAACGCATTAGAACCTAGACCCTTCACTGATACGCTTCGCACCCAAGACACCGTAGAACCACACCCTTCCACTGATGCGCTTCGCACCCAAAACACTTTAGAACCACACCCTTCCACCGATACGCTTCGCACCCAAAACACCTTAGAACCACACCCTTCCACTGTTACGCTTCGCACCCAAAACGCGTTAGAACCTAGACCCTTCACTGATACGCGTCGCACCCAAATTATCTTAGAACCACACCCTTCCACTGATACGCTTCGCACCCAAAACACCTTCGAACCACACCCTTCCACTGATATGCTTCGCACCCAAAACGGGTTAGAACCTAGACCCTTCACTGATACGCTTCACATCCAAAACGCCTTAAAACCATACCCTTCCACTGATACGTCTCACACCCAAAACGCAATAGAAGCACACCCTTCCACTGAGTGTATCGCCTAGCGAGGGAAAAGAAAAGTTTTCGATTTGAAGGTTCTAACCATTTCTCTAAAAGTTCAGTCTGTAAAGGACCATCAAATAAAACCTGGAATATGGATAGTATCAATACAGACTAATTATATATCCAATGGGAGGAAAGCTAGATAGGAGCTTTTTTCTTGAGGGAAGTGACAAGATCAACTAACTGCAATCAGAACAGATATCAAGTCGCAATGAAGATAGAGAAGACAAATTCTAAAATCAAAGTAACTAGAGTTACTTTGATCAAAATCAAAATGAAGATCGACAATGCCGCAGACGTTTGATTTATTGGAAAAAAAAACATCTACCTTTATTCAGAATCCAGCTGAAAGATTTGAGTAAACATGATCGATAGTTACCTGGACCAGATAAGCATAGATTTAAATGACACGGGTGTTTTGTTACGAGCCTGAGTTGGGCAAAAGTCAACGTTTGAAGTGATATATGTCTGTGAACAAGTACCCACTCCACTACTTGGACAACCAGGAATTGAAGCTTTGTTACAATCATATCAGGAATCAACTTGGTGGAAGACCAAAAGTAGAACAAAAGTAAAATTATAAACAGTGAGAATGACTTTGTAAAATATTTTAAAGAGATTTTGGGGGTCTAGGGCAAGTGAAAGGATTCCACATTATCTGCACCGAGAAAAGTTCAAATTCCGTTACTGGAACCATTGCGAATGGAGATTGATCGCATGCTGCAGATGGGAGTTATCGAAAAAGTAGAACAACCAACATACTGGTATCATCCAATAGTAGATGAAATCATGATCATGATAGTAGATTGAGAAAAATTTAGGACAAATGAAGGACAACAGAGTTACTTTAAATGCTGACAAATGTGAATTTAGCAAGGACAGAGTAGAGTCTTTGGAATTTGCTATATTATCAGAAGGATAGCCACTAAATGAACGTGTAGAATCAATAAACGTTTTCCCCAACCCTTAAAATGTTACAGAGCTTAGACGCTTCCTAGGAATGGCACAACAACTATCTCATTTTTGTCCAAGATTGTCTAAATCAGCTGAACCACTTCAAGGATTGCTTAGTGTGAAGAATGACTTTCTATGGACTGAAGATCACACAAAAACGTTTAATCGAGGTTAAAAAAGTGTTATGGGAAGTCCTGGGGACAGATGGGAATCTAATCAACGGAATAAGTGTAATACTATGCCAGAAACATAAATACGATTGGAAGCCTGTTGATTGTGCTTCAAGATTTTTATCCGGAAGTGAGAAAAACTACTGTCCCATAGAGTTAGAGATATTAGCTGCTACTTGGGGAATGACGAGAATAAACTTATATTTACAATTTATTTATTTACATTAATATATTTCCCAGCTCTATTGACCTCTATGAAACAATCATGCTTAACATTTTACAATTTATGGAGATCTTTTTCCCATTCTGTGAGCATTTTTTTTTTGAAGTTCAATGCTGGACAAAAGGTTGTAGACATATGGAATTTCAGTGAAAAATAATGAGAAATAGAGCAAAATGACTCTTCAATGTGTCTGAAAGGGGATGGAAGTTAAGAAAAACACTCTTGAAGTCGTTGCATTGCTTTTGAATTGCTTTTGAGTGAATCACAAGCAAAAAATCAGCGTTTTGATACTGGTGTAAGCCAGTTAATTAAGCCATTGTGGTTTGCCCTTGTGGTTAGACTGCAGTGGATGACTTTCAAAGACTTTGAATGGGTTTGGAAAGCACCCAGAACCTCTTGGGAACTTGTTTTTGATCGACATTGAAGTATTTTGCAAATATTGCAGAAGTCTACGAACCTTTTGTCCAGCATTGTTGGCGACAGATGTTGCAGCTACAACATCATCTCCAAGACCATTCCATATGTCAATACTTCTGTAGAATAACGTATTTGTTTGATACCTTCTGACACCATCATTTACAAAGTTTCTTTGTAGTTCGTAATCGTGCTGACGTTTCGGGCGTTCGCGAAGGACAAAATTTTGACAGGCCAATGATTTATCATAAACGTGAAGATGTTTATATACTTCAACCATATTTCAAATTTTAAGTCTGATTTTCAGTGTCGGAAGGTTAATCTTACGGAGACGGTATTCGTAAGATTTGTTCTTGTACCCGCTAACCAGTCTCGTGGTCCTTTGCTGAACACTCTCGATGGCATCGATATGTTTGATGAGTCGTGGAGACCAAACGGTTTGAGCGTACTCAAGACGAGGTCGGACGAACGCTATAAAAAGAGTGCGGAGCATTTCTGGTGAAAGAAAGTCAAAACTTCTGCTGATCAGACCAACGATTGAGCTAGCTTTCTTGATTTTACCAAAGATGTGTTCTTCAAAATTCAGTTCCCCGACGATAATCACTCCGAGATTTTTTTCTTGATCCACGTGCTCCAGGATTAACCCGTCTATGTTGTATGGATGGGCATGTTTGATGTTCCAAAATTTTCCCAGTGTTAGCACGTGTCATTTATCTGGGTGGAATCTGAGTGGTCAGTCCTTTGACCATCTTTCCATTGCGTCGATATCATGTTGCAAGCGAATGGCATCTTCAGCACTATTTATCTCCTCAACAAGCTTAGTGTCGTCTGCAAAGAGGTACATATCAGAGCTTGTAACCTCAGGTAGATCGTTGATATATAACACAAAAATTAATGGACCAAGAACACTTGTGGGACACCGCTGAGTACTTTACCTTCCTTGGATAGTTTACCAGTTACCTTGACATACTGATATCGATCCGACAAAAAGGATTTGATCCAGTCTAACGTGTATCCTTTGATACCATATGCGTCGAGTTTCTTGAGTAATCTGCGGTGTGGAGCTGTATCGAAGGTCTTGGCAAAGTCGAAATAGATATCCTACTACGCAATAGATAACATCCTAACGTCCTACAAGGAATACAACATTTCAATTTAGAAAGCAACCATAAGCCCCTCATTCCTATTTTGAACACTAAACTTATTTCTGAACTATCACCCAGGATTCAAAGAATGAGAATGTTGAAATTTAATTTTACAGCATCATGTGCTGAGATTTTCTGAGGTTTGTTAAGGAATGTCCAAAACCTTATCAGGTGCGATGCCCACCAGTTTCCATCGTTTTTAGAAAGTCAGGTACAGCTGAGAAGAAGCGTTTTGACGAGAGGATTCCAAGAAGTGCTGTGCCAAAAACTCAAAATAATCCTAATTCGAGATATCGGCAAAACAATAATTTAATGATATTTAAGTTACAAAATTCGTCCAAAAACACAATCGTTCACGAACACGTGCAAAATTTTGACTGGTGATGCAGATAACCATTCTAACATTCTAACGGTGTTTATCGATAGTGACGTTATTGAAACCATTATTTTGACGTGTTTTTTCGACGGATATTTGCCCCCACAGGGAGCCTACAGCGACCAAGGATGGCATTCATAGCTTTACGTATAAGGAAGTTGGGCAAACATCTCCTAATTTTGCGCGCGTTTTTCAGTATTCTAGTTCCGCTTAAATGGTGTCCCAGTAGCATTCTTATCTTGACGTTATCTCGTTTTATCATCATCAAAAAAATTTTCCTGAGCTAATTGACCTGATTACCCATTTTGAAAGCTCAGTTTGTCTTTTTCTTATCCCTAATGAATCTAGGAAATTTCCTTTTTTATACAACAAGTAGTTATTAAGCGCTCCGCGTAGGTTAAAAAAATCACCCAACACAAAGTGTTTGAGTAGTTTTGCTACCTTGGATTTATCATACAGACTCTGGATAAACATAGAATGAAACGGTGGAGAGCCAAGTATTGTCTTTCTATTGTTTCAGAAAACAATCGATGTACTGGATTTGTCCGCAAAGGAAGGCTCGAAGGACTCTGATTTTGAAAAATGATTAATACTCTTATTTCTTAAATGGTCTCTAACTTTTTCTATTCATACTTTTGCTAGCAAAAAGTTGAAAAATAAATGCTAGAATACCAAGCGGATACATTTATGAAATCTGGTGTGAGAAAAAAATCATAGGACGAGTAAAATCAAATCAAATGCTTATAAAGACACAAAATTTTAAATTGGGAATAACTTTCCAATATTTATCCGAGAAGAGCTGAGATTGACATACATTAGACGTGAGTGCCATAGCTCCACTGTGGTATGAAAATCTTTTGGTGGCACGTGGTGGCACGGTAGATTTTTTGAGGTTGAAGTTTAAAAAATTCTGGTGTCGATTTCTTATAAATAGCATGTTTTGCATCTTTCTCGCATTTTAAAACGTCATAACGACGTATAACTAGCAATTAATTAGATGAGTTTGAGTCTCGCAGGAAAGCTTAAAGTCTCATTTGGGAATTGGATAAGTGTATTTTGATTAGAAGTGCAATGAAAATGCTATGAAATATCATTTTAATGGCTGAAGGAGGGTGAACAATAATGTCATTACTGCGAACAAGGCTTGAACATGAGATACCAGTAAAAATCAGTCAGTTGTTAATCCAGTGTCAATAATAATTCCATGATGCTACTAAACAACCGTGTACATTAGTAAAATAACATATGAAAGCAGTAATCCTTAGCATAGGCGTAACGAGATACTCTGCAAAATTCACGGATGAGAGCGGTTCTTACGACACTGTAATTATTGGTCAGCCTAAGCTGAGCATTCAAATAGGTAAAATTTCAGCCTTGTATTTTTATAGAATTGTTCTTATAAAAAGGCTTTACTTTTGAAACTATTATAACTGTAAATCACTCCCATGACACATTTGTTAGCATTTGAAAACTGAATTTTGTCTCAGATCAGATGAGAAGTCCAATATCACTGTAGGGCTAATACCGATGGTCTGGGCACTATTGTGATAGGGTACATCAGAGAAAAGTGAAGAGGTACGGTTCTATTTGAGAAAAAATGAGAACGTCAGGGCTCTATTTCATTTTCGGTGCAAAAAATTATTTCTCAGAGGGCAGATCTTGGTTCGATATTTTATTTTGAGTGTTAAGCGTACCAGTGGAAGAGGGTGGTTTGAAGGCGTTTTGGGTGTGAAGCGTATCAGTGAAGGATCTAGGTTCTAACGCGTTTTGGGTGCGAAGCGTATCAGTGGAAGGGTATGGTTTTATGGTGTTTTGGGTGCGAAGCGTATCAGTGGAAGGGTGTGGTTCTAAGGTGTTTTGGGTGCGAAGCGTATCAGTGAAGGGTCTAGGTTCTAACGCGTTTTGGGTGTGAAGCGTATCAGTGATGAGGTGTGGTTTTATGGTGTTTTGGGTGAGAAGCGTATCATTGAAGGGTCTAGGTTCTAACGCGTTTTGGGTGCGAAGCGTATCAGTGAAGGGTCTAGGTTCTAACGCGTTTTGGGTGCGAAGCGTATCAGTGGAAGGGTATGGTTTTATGGTGTTTTGGGTGCGAAGCGTATCAGTGGAAGGGTGTGGTTCTATGGTGTTTTGGGTGCGAAGCGTATCAGTGAAGGGTCTAGGTTCTACCGCGTTTTGGTTGCAAAGCGTATCAGTGGAAGGGTGTGGTTCTATGGTGTTTTTGGTGAGAAGCGTATCAGTGAAGGATCTAGGTTCTAACGCGTTTTGGGTGCGAAGCGTATCAGTGGAAGGGTGTGGTTTTATGGTGTTTTGGGTGCGAAGCGTATCAGTGGAAGGGTGTGGTTCTATGGTGTTTTGGGTGCGAAGCGTATCAGTGAAGGGTCTAGGTTCTACCGCGTTTTGGGTGCGAAGCGTATCAGTGGAAGGGTGTGGTTCTAAGGTGTTTTGGGTGCGAAGCGTATCAGTGGAAGGGTGTGGTTTTATGGTGTTTTGAGTGCGAAGCGTATCAGTGAAGGGTCTAGGTCTAACGCGTTTTGGGTGCGAAGCGTATCAGTGGAAGGGTGTGGTTCTAAGATGTTTTGGGTGCGAAGCGTATCAGTGAAGGGTCTAGGTCCTAACGCGTTTTGGGTGCGAAGCGTATCAGTGGAAGGGTGTGGTTCTAACGCGTTTTGGGTGCGAAGCGTATCAGTGAAGGGTCTAGGTCCTAACGCGTTTTGGGTGTGAAGCGTATCAGTGAAACTGGGTGGAGAATTAGGCGGGGTTTACTTTCGGTCAGTAAATTTATCTTTGGGCGCCAAGCGTATCAGTCACTCTCACTGATAGGCTTGGTGCCCATGTACCACGCTAACCCGACCTGATCCCGATCGTCTTTCGCGGCGGCGGCGGTGCGGAAAAAAAATTAGAAAACGAAAGTAGTTGAAACTTCTAGAACATTCTCGAAGATTCTAAAATATGAACTCACTCGCTAAAATGAAATTTAATGATTCCACTCCGCAAGTGCTTAGGTAGGTGAAACCAAGCATTCGTAAACATCGCTAGTTTTTTTAAATGGCGGATTCGATCATGCTGTCAGACTTGCTCTGGATTGTTGTATTTTTATCATGTTTTTGATGTTTTTAGAGTACTTAAAGAGGTTTATATTTCTTTACAATAGGATAGTATTTTGTGTTTGTGTAGTTAGTAATGCACCAATAAAGTGATAGGAATCTTACAATTAGAGTTGCTCTTGAACATCACTACACACAACAACAATAATACAGACAACACAGACAACAGACAGGTATGATCTTCATTTTTACAAGTAGAATTATTTGTTGATATTTGATTAAGTTGTGTTGTAAGACAGATTATCATTTATTAAGTATTATCATTTACTAAGTATTTCACAGAAGAATTTATAGCAGGGGGTGTCAATCTATAAGTGCTAGAGACTATAGCCTGGGTATCCAGACTCAAAATTTCAGAAAAAAAAACTCTTACCTCAACATACAAAATTTCTAAAATTTTAGAGTCTGGTGCAACTAAAAAAGTCTGATACAGTTTTGAATGACACAGTCTGTGAGTAAACCCTTGTTGACAGAATCTCAAAACTTTGGAAACCCAGGCAGACACACATAATTACTTACCATAAAACCTCTTTTACAAACTCAATAAACTTTCAAAACTACTTTAAAGTACATCAAAGCATCAACCACATTCATAAAGGCTCCTTTCCAGCGGCCATTTTGTTTAGAAATGAACTTGTGTTTTCTTTTTCATTTGTTTATCTTTTTTTGCAAGGTCAGCTTTTTCCATAAATTATGCGCGCGCATCGAAAAATATCAAAAACCCCGCGAAAATTCTGCTCAGTGACTGGGCGCGTACTGACCAATTAGAGACACTCACATATGCAGGGACAGATATCCCTGCAGACGAGTTACTTCGACCAGACCGTAAACCTGAGAACAAGATTATAAAAAACTAGACGGTGAAATAGTTTACGGTCTGGATATCCAGGCTATAGAGACTAGAGAAGTTACTATTTGCTAGCTAGAGTAGGTTAGGTGCGATGTGTTAATTGTCATTTTCCAGGCTCAATATCAATCGATGACTAATTGGTAACCAACCGAGACCTTTTTTCAAAGAGGTCACCCTGTTGAATAATTATGTAGTCCAGCAGAAAAACAATGATAAAACCACGCATAATTATTACAATATGCATGATACAGTAATTATGCATGGCTCTATTATTGTTTTTATGGCTGGACTACATAATTATTCAACAGGACGTCCTCTTTGAAAAAAGGTCTATTCTAACTGATAGTAGATTAGTTTTTTAATCGATTGGACTCAATTTTAGCTGTCAATTGTGATCAATCGAACATCTTAAGAATAAATCGATGGAAAATGGATCACAAATACAATTGATAGCCAATCGAGCTTCCCGTAAAATATTGATTATCGATTCTGTCTATCATGTATCAATTATTGAAATCAAACGATATCATCCAATCCATCAATTATTTATCGATTAGTCATCGATTGGAAAAAGTTACCTTGATTGCTACGGTTGGCAAACGATATCATACTCCAGGATGCAAGTGAAATTTTCCAATCCGCGGACCTAGACGGCGGTTCGGTTATTATCAGTTAGGGTTAGGGTTAGGGTTGGAGCTTGAGAGTCACAATATAAGGCCGAAGGCTTATAGGGTTGGGAGCTCTTAGTTATGGTCTGTAAATTACACGCTATAAGTATTTGTGAATGACAGTTTTCTGCCATATCTCGTTGGCGCAAGCGGTTAAGCATTAGGATTGCAAACCAAGGTTGCTTGCATTTGGTGGTTCGAGCCGGGGTGGGAGACCTTTTTCACCGGTACGGGCAAATTTCAGAAAAATACTTAGAAAACAGTTAGAAACACTTGAGAAAGATATTTTCAAAAGGTATTTTCTTCTCTGAGCGCTAAGCAAAGAAAAATAGTTTCCATCAGCGATTAATCTGACCTTCCAATTATTCCTATCTTTAAAGAAGGATGTTGAAATTAGAAGAGGGATGTTGACATTAGACCAACATACAGTAATTGATAGGTATTTGATAATTTCATGCCATCATTCAAATCCAATTAATGATCAATACTCAAAATTTTCTAATGGGCTTCATTACCTATCGAATATTGGTACAAATTGATTGGTTATTCATCAAAAAAAGAAATGGAAGTAGGTAAAACATTTTTGCAGAAAAAAAATTGGCCTTAAAAATTTAAATTAATTTTCATCAAATTTAAACTATTCATGTAATTTTCCAAATTTGTGCTTTTCGAGCCTTGAAAAAGTTACTTTTGATTTATCTACAAGGTGTAAACATTTTATTTTTGTAAATAGTCAAAGATATTGGTATGATATTGAAATGTAACTTGGCCACACTAGGACAGTTCACATTTTTTGGTAACAATATAGCTCTAGCCCCGTTCTATTTATTGCATTCTTTTAATGGTGAAGCTGTGGGGGTGTACTTGGAGTCCCCCTTGGGCATAAATAGGTATATACCAGGTATATGCTGATGCTAAGGTTCTGTTTTTAACCTTCCCAAGTCTCGGAATTATTTAAGGTACGAACTTGAAAAGTCAAAAAAATCTCTAGAAGGTTAAAACATTTTTTGAAAATGTGCTCTAAGAGTCACTTTTTTGCCTTGTCTCTGTAAGGGTAACTTTATTCTCTGTTAGAGGTCCGATTGACATTCTTCAACCCTTGTATTCCCCAGTCGTTTAATATGATTATTTCATTTATGGATAATAGTAGAGGCCACTATGTCTTCCCGTGTGCAGCAGCTTGTTGATATTTTCAATTTTTGCCTGTCGAAGGCCCGGGGGGGTACTACCCTTGTCGACCGACGGGGGTGCTCCGCTGAGGTTCGAAAAATGGACCCTACGTGGGACTCGAAATTTGCGAAAAAAGTGACCCTGAATGGGACTGAAATTCCAAAATTTTCTACTTTTTCCCTAAATTTTCCAAAAAAAGGCACCCTACGAGGGACTGATTTTTCTATTTTGGTGTTTTTGCGACCCTACCTGGGACTCTGGAGGTTGAAAAAGGTACCCTGACCAGCGGAGCATCCCCGTAACCCATTTTGCCCTAGTACCCCCCCCCCCCCCCCCGGGTCGAAGGTTGGAGGTTGGGAGTACGCCCAGCCAGCACATTATTACAGGAAAAATTTAAAAATATCAATTTTTGCTAATACACTTCTAAAAAAGGATTCTCTGACTTTTTCGTAATAATATTTTATGTTCTTCACTGGAAGGTATTCTTTCCAAAAAAACTAAAATTTTTGAATTTTGACAAATCTTTATTTTTCGATGACGTCATCGTTTCATGACGCCATTTTGCCTTATTTCCTTAATATCTCATGATATATTCATTTTCAGATATAGGTTGTGATCTTTTTCTTCATCAGTTTTTCATGCTCTTTCGAATGGAACAAAAATGTTTTCAATTTTGACGACCTTTTACTTTGGTTGCCATAGTAACCAATGACGTCAGTTTCCATGGCAGCAGGTGGTCCCACCCGGCCCCACCTCTCAAATTTTGATCTTCTACATTCAAGGAACAATATTCAATCATAAAATCCCCTTGCAGAAGCTGCTGCACACGAGAGGCTTTTTCGCGACATAGTGGCCCCCACTATAATCAAATACTTTGCGAAATTTTCGACTCTGAGTCGTCTTGTTTGCATTTTAATCGACAAAAGAAATATCTAGTATGTGAAAAAAATCGCAAATTTTCCTGATAGGTTTGATAGCCTGATTTTTATTGTCCGTCAGTTTAAATTTCAGAGCTAAACTATAGCGCGTCAAATGTACCATACTTAACATTGTATGAAAGCAATCGGGTAATAGTGCTAGTAACAAAAAGGTAAGACTTGTGTATCATAAGGAAAGGAAGAGCAGTCGAAAAGATGTATAACTTTTTGGTTTGATGCCCAGCTAATTAAACGTAAATGATTTAACACAACTAAAGGCAGACGAGCACAGCCGTAAATTAATTTATTTATTATGTAATTCCATACCCGGAAAGCAGTACGTGTACTTTATGAAGGCTAGCTCCTCTTCCATTATGTCCACCCCTCGCCCTCACTATCTCTCTTTCTACTCGGGAAAGAAAATTGAGATTTCAGATCTCTTATTCTGCCTTCATTTTACAATAAAATTAACAGAAAAAATACATTTGCAATAACGAATTTCACATTTACTCACTTATATGCATGACATCTCCATTCTTGTATTGTGAAGCCAAAACGAGGCTGTTGATTATATCATCATCACCAGTGAAAAAGAATTTCACTCTGCTGCTTTGATTGGAGTTAACAAGATGCCGAATAATGTTTTCTTGTCTTTCTCAACTTCATATCGATTGTCCAAAAAGTCGTTCAAGAATAGCAATGGCTGTCCAGAGATAAGAGAAAGATATAGAAAAGCTTTAATGTCAATGGTATTTAATGTGGTGGGAACCCGGGGGCACTCATATGGTCTGACCCACGGCATGTGTCGTGCCCTTAAGGGTAGGTTTTTCGAGACCCTCAAAATGCACTGTAAGGGTGTACTTTTGATAGTGTGCACTATAAAGGTCTTCTTTTAGCTCGATACAATGTAAGGGTGTGTTTGAGGACTGTTGAATTTCAAGTCTAACAGTAAAAATCTGATGTATCTTTAAAGTTTTGACCTACAAACATTTTGATTTATTTTGCACATAGTGTCGATATATCAGGCTCATTTACAGGTGGTTTCAGCAAAATAAGGTTCTGAAATCAAACTACACTGTAAGGGTCAGAAACGTTCGATAAAATGCACTGTAAGGGTAACTTTTCATTGCTCAAGGGCAGCACTGTAAGGGTCCGACTGAAAGCCATTTTTTGCGCTACATGCCGTCATTTAGAAATCAAGTGCCCCCTCCCCAACAGGGGTGGTAATCAAAGAAAGATATAAAGGGATTGGCATTGCTCCAAAGATGCGTGGATGAAATCATTGATGTTTGATTAACAATGGTGTTTTTGGCAAGTACAGATAAGTGAGGTAAGTGAGACGAAATTAGGGTCGACTTAAATGACTTCACAACAGATGCATGAAAGAGGCCCCCCAGCGGTTGACGTGATGGCGTGATGGAGGGTTTTTTGTGGCGTGATGGCGTGAAATTTTGAAAAAAACGTGATCGTGAAATCAAGTTTTTTTTAGACGTGACGTGAAATTTGCAGTTTAGCTTGAACCTGAAAATTATATTCATTACTTGAATCGTAATTCTATGTCCATTTTAGTCAATTTAGAGGGTTTAAATTCCAAAATTTATTTTCTGTTCGGCCCCAAATATGGTGGGGCCTTCTACAGATCTCATTTTAAAACATCAAAGAAACGGTGCAAACTATTTTATTCATCTGCCATTTATCCTTGTAACTTCCAATTGTCTTTAGCAGTTGCTAGCTAGTCTTCAAAATAAAGTCGAATGCTATGAGAGGGTCGAAAATTGAGAATTTCTCCCGTCGGCGCAAACCATGGCTTCAGAAATGGATTTGGTCACCAGAAGTGATCTAGCAAAGTTTTCTGTGCTCGTCATTTGATTGGCTTAGAAATCTTGAGAATGTTTCAGAAGATGAAAAGATAAGCATTTTTCCTACAAACGGTTCATAATTATGACACTTCATAACATTATGAGAAGGTGTGTTAGGTGTGGTCTGGCTCTCTTGCCATTAGTATAGCAGAAAAGAGTCAAAGCCAGATTTTTGATTACAGCAGTAAGAAGCCAGCACACTTTTTAGGTAAAAACTAACTAATGCAATAAATATACTCTCTTTTTTTTTGCCTGAAAAACAGTGACAATCTTTGAAATACAAAAGTTAGGTTTACTCAGGGAATAAGAAAGTCTAGCCGTCCGGTACACGCTCTTTTTTTTATAAGAATACACTTTATAAGAATGTCCATGATGAAAATATCACCATCATGGAATTTAGCAACTGAACCTAAGAATGCCATTTTTAATGCATATTAACCTGTAGATTGGCCATTTCGATCTTAAAGGTGGTAGTCTACCGCCAGATTTCAAAAGTCAAAAAATCACATTTTTTGCAATAACTCAAGAACTTCTATACATTTCGTAATGAAATTTTCAGGAAATGTATATCAACTATTAACATTTCTAAAAATAAAAAAAATTCTAAAAATAACCAAAGACCTACTAGAGTACTTTTAGAAGCTCAAAATTAACAATACCATAATGTTCAAGAGGAAACCAAAAGCACCTATCTGAGAAGGTATGTTTTCGTATATTTGACAGTTTTGTTTCATTTAAAATAGGCTCTTTTTTTTCTCACCAAGTCAGAAATCTTACACTTTTTCAAATATGTATGAGAAAAGCAACTGCATACACTTGATTTAAAATTACCTACACAAATTCTAAAGGGAGCAACATTCTTTGACAAAAAATTATCACTTTTTAACAGGATAGATATAGTATGTTGTTGATGCAAGGGGTGCTAATTTTGGTTGATTGGTTCACATTTCCCATGTTCAACGTACGAACCGTGGAAACTTAAAACAATCTTCCAATTTTTTTTTTCATTTAGAGCGAAATTATTCATAATCTTGTTTTTTTCTTTCCCTAGATCGCGAATATATTGTATTGTTTAACTCCTGAGAGAAGGCAAATGTTGCTTATGTCTCACAAACTCCAGAAACCTTTGCAGTCGTCAAATAACTACAACTTCCACGTCCGTATAACAACAAACAAGACGCCAGTCCAAGATATTCCTTAATGTCAACTGTAAAAGCAAATACGTCATCTACCTACTAGAATGTCAAATCTGCAAGATCTAATACGTCGGTAAAACTGAAACACCCTTCAACTTCCGCTTCACTAACGACAGAAGCAATGCACTTCATCCGAAAGAAGACACCATTCCAGCGTGCAAGCACTTCAATAAGGAAGGGCATATATTCAATAGAGATGCTAAACTTACGATCATTGAACAGCCATGAAACTTCGAAGGAAAGGAAAAGCAGCTGAAAAACACCATTTTATCACGAGGGAACTTTTCGATCAACAAACTCCAAACCTTAAAACCATGAACTCAACTTGATAGCGCCTTCGGGGCTCTGACCATAGTGAATTTTTAATATTTGCCACTTACAAAACATAAAGTTCTACGTGATGTTGCCCACAAAACTGTGGCATGTTATACATTTTCTGTTAGGCCAATTATCCTTGAGTCTGAAAATTTAGTAATCGCAATGAAAAAATTCGATGAAGAAGAAAATGAAGACTTTTGCAAAGATGAGTATTTCAACTTTGAAGAGCTTATTTTCGTTACGATAGATGGTGTATCTTTTACAGAACTAAAAGCTTTTTTGCTTCAAACTATTGAAAATAGTGCTTTTTGACCAATTTTCCATCCCAATTTTTCATAGTAAAGCAGCCATAACTTTTGATGCATTAATTTAGAAAAATTTTCCGAAAATTTTAAAACAGTTCAATTCTTTGCGGACAGTTTGAAAGTAATTTGAAACAAAAAGGGTAATTACCCATTAAAACTTAGCACTTTTTATAAAAGAAGGTGATGTAACATATTTAACGTCTTTTTAAAGTTCATAACGTCATTTTTGAATATTTCCCCGCTATAAGGGGAAATATTAGTTAAAAAGGCATTTCTCCGATCCTTGGCTACTTACGCCCTTTTTGCGCCTTTAATAACGCCCACGCCTCTCCCGATCGATTTGTGCAGCGAGGCATTTGTGCAGCGAGGCGGAACTCTTGTCTATAGTGTAAAACCTTTAGTCAGGATTAATCAATGTGCGATTTTTATTGAGGAAATTTAACTCACCATGTGGTGCATGTTCTTGACTGTTATGGTTGTCAACTCGACTGAATTGGAAACTTTCTCTCTGGTTATTTTTCAGACAGTCAGACAGCTTTAAAAGTGACTTTCAGGGATCTTTTTCCTAAGGATTTTTGAAGTTTTTGGATGCAATATTCTTTATTTTTTTTATTTTTTTTTTCTCCTAAAAGTGCCATTCAGTGTGCTGGTGATTAAGGAAGCATTGATCACCAACAGTGTGAGTAAACAACAGTGCTTGATCACTAAAGAGGTACACGGCAAAAATATAAACCTTGTCTGCTTGAACAGATCGATTTACATTCTCGACAAAGAGGTCGATAAAACAAACCTTGTCTGCTTGAGCAGATTGATTTACATTCTCGACGAAGAGGTCGATAAAACAAACCTTGTCTGCTTGTTGAGCAGATTGATTATTTACACTCTCGACAAAGAAGTCGATAGAAAAACTATTCCCGGGGGGGGTACTACCCTTGTCGACCGACAGGGGTGCTCCGCTGAGGTTCGAAAAATGGACCCTACGTGGGACTCGAAATTTGCGAAAAAAGTGACCCTGAATGGGACTGAAATTCCAAAATTTTCTCAAATTTTCTACTTTTTCCCCAAATTTTCCAAAAATAGGCACCCTACGAGGGACTGATTTTTCTATTTTGGTGTTTTTGCGACCCTACCTGGGACTCGTGGAGGTTGAAAAAGGTACCCTGACCAGCGGAGCATCCCCGTAACCCATTTTGCCTTAGTACCCCCCCCGGGAAACTATTGTCCGATATTTCAGGTTGACATATATTCTTGACAAAGAGGTCGATAGAATAAAGCATCTCCTCTTTTGTGGATTAGATTGGTGTCAAGAGATTCATATATCAACAAACTTCCACATAGATATAAACATGAAGGTAACCCAAGGTAATTTCAACCAAGCACACGAAATGTGTGAAATGTTCGTTTTTAATCTTAGATTTCTGGCCCCCTCCCCCTGTTCGTTTTCGTTCGCTTTTTGGCTGACCCCCCCCCCCCCCTCAGCGACGAACGTACTTTTTGGATGGCCCCTTAAAGAAGTCATTGCCAAAAAAATGACAAAACGGTCACAATGCAATTCCTTGACCTTTGCCTTTATGATTCCAATAAAAACTGCTGATTTGGCCTATCCCATTTGTATTGTGCTGGTTTCCTTGATTTTTAACAAACTTAGCTTTACTGTTCTTTTGTTATACATTTTTTAATATACATTATATACGGTACATATATATATTGTGTTGGACGGTGAAAAAGAATGCGGCTATTATATTTTGATTTTTCCCGACATGTTTACCAATACATATACATATACATATACATATTAATATACATTTATATATTAATATACATTTTGTGCTTAATCTGAGGTTTACATTCAGTGTAATTTTTAAAACACATGACTACAATATGCAACGTTCCTCACTTTGACATTTTCTTGTTATGAACCCTCATTACGCTCTTTTTTTATAAGAACCATGAAATTTGAGTTAAGCCTAGGCTTGTTCTTATTTTTTCTATTGTCTAGAATAATAGACCAATTGTTTCAGTCTAAGCCTGATTGTTCTTATAAAAAAAGAGTGTATGCTGTTAACCCTTTCAGTACCGAGCCCTTTTTTCTAATTTTTTAGCCTACACTTTTTATCGTATCGTAATGCCCGAAATTTTTATCATCTTATCCTGGAGATGAGCCTACTTTTTTAAATACAGTCTCCATAACTCGAACCTCTATTACTCGAACGTCTCCTTAACTCGAACAAATTCGTTGGCAGCATGAAAATCTCCTAATAGACTCTTATAAAAAAACCTCCATATATCGAATGTTCCCCTTTTTTGGCTCCATAACTCGAATTTTGTTTTCCTTTCCTGAACTTGAAAAATATAAGCAATCTGATTGGCTAAGAGACAAACCATATTTCTTTTTTGAAAATTTTGATTTTTGGGCCTCGGGTCGAGTTCTCATTTTTTTCAAAATCTTAAACTGCTACAATAAGACCTTTAAATAATAAATAATTCGAAAGTTACTGAAGTCGAGCTCAGTGCCGTGCGCAAGCCTGGACAGCCTCAAGTTGAAACGTTTTTTTTTTTTCGATCAGGCAGTCCATCTGCAAGTGTAAGGGGAAATATTTAGTCGCATTTGTGCGAATCTTGTTGTAATTAAATTCATAATTACTCTTAAGGGATTTGATTAAAAAGGAATTTATAAAGGCAATTCTTTTATGTTCAAATACTAAAATCGATTTTCCGACTATGGTCAGAGCCCTTAAGTCTGCGTTTACACGTCCATTTTTTCCAGATCACTTACAGACGGCTCATAGACAAACGTCACAGAAAAACATTTATTAGAAATATACCTTGAAAAAGGCCCTGGCCGAAACATGTTGGAAATTTTTAGTATCTTATGTTATTTTTGTCTCGATCCTCCGTCCAATATACCGTAATGTTTTAACTGTATAGTTGGACATGTTAAACGTTATAAAAGTTTATTGAGCATCGAACAAAATTCTATGTACAATATCTTTTTTTAATTTATAGCGAAATGCACTCAGAATCTTCGTTTAAAATTCGACTTCAGTTGCTGACTTGTCATGAATAAAGTTTCTCTTTTTCCTTGAACCTTTCTTTAAAAATAAAATGAATTGATTTTATGTAATTAGAGTTTTCCCAAATTCGGTATGAATAATTTTAACATTCTTTTTTTGAGGGATATATTCGCTAGAATTAAATTTGATTTTGAATGTCCCAGGGTCTATATGTTTTATCTTCCACTCCCAATATTCAAATTTTTTCTGGAAGAGCCCAATCATTCTTTGCTTTCAAAATGGCAGCTTTTTGCAAGCTTTACGAAGACGCATCTCGGTTAAATTAATGCGTGTCCAAATTTTCGTTAATCTTTCGGAGGCAATTCCACCCTAGAAACGTACATTGGACGTCCAAAAGACGTTTTGCCCATTAGGAACCACGTTTTTTGTTACAAGTGTCCTTAACGGAAAGACTACATACAATAATTCTCGGACCCAAATCTTTATGGACGATAGCGCCTGCTTTCTTCCAGAAGTGAACTGTGGCAGGGTTGAATGCAATGGCAACACCTTCTTTCCTTAGACGGCATGTGGGGATGATCTCATCAATTCATTTGTGAAAAGAAGACAGTTTTTACTAGTCATAGCTTTCACTAAATGCCCCCACATAAAGATCATGTCATGCACTTATAAAGCTTTTTAATGCTTTAAAGATTAAAACATTAAAAAATAGCCAGGAATAATTGATTTATTTATTTATTTATTTATTTATTTATTTATTTATTTATTGATTGATTGGTTGGTTGATTGATTGAGGCATTTGCTTGAAAAAAAATTATATTCCATTAACAAAATACTTGAAGAATTTGCAGCTTGATAATTTAATAAAATTTAAGGAAAAGCTGGAAAAGCTTCTCAAAGATATATTTCAAAAATTATGGTATCATTAGCTTACAGGTTTTCACATCTCCTGTTTGTTTTTTTCTCCTTAGTTTCTTTCTTACAACAATATATATCGTGATTATTATTCACTAAATAGACCTTTTCTGATAATGCCGCAGACATCTTAGATGGTAGGCAAAATATATAGTGGTGAATAAATCAACAAGGTAACCAATCAGAAAAAGCTTGTTTTTTTCATTGGCTGCTATATTTCAACAATTCTCTATTACTTTGCCTAATAAACAATAGTCAAGAGGATTCTGTGTATGAAATTTATCAAAAAGTTCTGCGCCATCTTAAATAGGGTGAAATAGAAACCCATCCTAGTAAAGGCCCGGCCTCCACTTGGGTACGCTGTGATTGCACTTATTCTCAAAAAAATCTTCTATTTTATTGGTCAAAAGAAAAAAAATAAAGGAATGCCATTGTGGTCCATTCAGACGTACAGTTGAGAAAAGTTGAAATGCGCCTAAATTTTTTTTCAAGTGCATAGTACTTTTTCATGATGCAATCTTTTCTCCAAGCAGCGCAGACAATGAAGAGACGTGCCTTCAGGAAGCTAGACTTTTTGAGTTTATAGCTATATATACTTTCACTTTATGGTGTTTCTGTATGACTGTCTGTGTACCTAGTCTAACCAGTGTTAAATGCCTTCGGGAAGGTCCATCCTAACTTGGAAAGCCAGAATTGGAGCTATTTCACCAAACCACTAGAGCGTAAGTTATTTAGGCTATCACAACTGCATGAAAAAGTTGAATGTGCGCATGTAGTGCAAGTGAGGTAAATCTATTTTGAAGACCAAAAGAAAAAGTTTGTTTACATTGATTGACATTCACAACATTCATTCAACCACTATTGGATTCAACTTTACATATGCATACATTCAACTTTTTTGTACTTTGCCGGTATCTTGTTTTACTAAGTTAAGAAGGACTTTCTCGAGTTACGACCATATGATGGTATTTAAAGCTCGAGAAGCTCTATAAACAATAAAGGTAGTTATTAAAATAAAACACAAAGATAAATTAGAGTTTGAACAAAAATATATTGAAAACTTGAGCAAATTTCTTTAAAGATTCCGGAAAAAGAATTGAAATCATTGCTGAAGTGAACTTCTGACTAAATTACAGTAGTTAGTATTCAGTTTCAAAGACAAGAAACAAAATTTTACGTACAAAACACTTTTTCCAGTCAATGAATCAGCTCACCTCATCATAACCAGTCTGCCATTTTGTTTGTTTTGATTTGCACAAGTAATATTGTAATTCATGTTATATCATACACTGTTATGATTTGTATTTATAACACTCGCTTCAGCTTTTCAAAGCTAAATCAAAACTAAAATTGTAATATGTAATAATGGTAATAGCATATAACGTAATATGAATATGAAAATATGTATACTACCGTCCCGGAAAAAACCGAACATTTACGGAAGAGACTAACTACGGGGATGCTTGGGCGACAAAACAAACGCGCAACAAAATTTCGAGATTCCAGTCCAATATCTATGCGTGAAACTATGAGTGCCTCCTCGTCGCTACGCTCCTGCGGGGGCAATAATCAATATCAATTTTTTGTTTTCTCCATGTCTCTTGGAGACAAGCCGCAAAAATATCTCACTTTCGAATCACCTTAAATAGTATTTCAATTTTTCAATTCAATTTAAGTCCTTCAGTGTTGCGAGATACGATTAAAATATCTTTGTTTCTCGCTGGTGGCATGAAAACCTGACACTGAGTGGTTTGAAGCAATATCCAGAACCAATAGCGAGTTTATGTATGTGCGTTTTTCAGCGACGGAGACGGTAAGGTTCTAATTTGAGTAGATCCTGACCAGCTGAGGACGACGGTAAATCAGCACTTTTTACCGTCCTCGATTTTGCGGGGCGGAATTGCGGGTTTTTCCAAATCGCTTCAGTCACTCTACCCTCCTCAAAAGTGCAAATACATAAACTCGGTAATATGATGGGGGCAGTTCAAACAAGGATCTGGCGGTATACATCAAAGTAGCATGGTTGGACTTCTTCTTTTTGGTCACATTATCCAGATCAATTTGATGTTATTCTTTTGGGTGCGGTGATTTACGTTCACCAGCACACCCTTTTTTTATACTTTGATCTATAATAAAAATAACTGAAGCCTTATACTCTAGTAGTGGACGTGGAGTGATTGATGTTTTCTTTATTTGTGAAAATCAAAATGCAGAGACCACTAAAAATATAAGCGTGACAAAAACTAAAGAGGATAAATTTTTTTTTCATCAGATTCCACTGAATGTTGCTACTTTTTTTCGGAATTAGTTGAACTAAAGTCTGTCTCAAAAGTATACAGACACTAAACTTATTTAAAGATTTTCTCAGCACCCATGATATATCAAAAACACCCCTGCGTCAAAAACCCGGTGGGACCCCAAACCCACTGGTAATTTGTGGAAGCGTACGGGATATCGGTACATCAGTATTGGCCTTTTTTTAGATCGGTTAACCGGTATTGGGGAAAAAAATTCATCGGTAATCGGTATTTTAAGACCATCTCGGTAAAAGACCCTTTCTTATGTCGGTATTTCGGTTTTTTTGGTCAACTATCAGTATCAAAGATTACGAGCCAAAACCAATTTTTTTTTGCACTCTTCGCACGCAATAAACTTCTTGACAATCAAACAATTCGCTGAACACAATCTCAAATTTTTTGCTCGCTTAGCTCGCACTAGCTTCTTTCAAATTCTTCTTGAAAAGTATCAACTCACCTCATTCTAAAGTTTTCTTCTGCGGTTTTTTTCTTTCTACTTATGCGGTCTACTTTTAAATTTTTTCTATTTAGCCTCCTTTTTGAATATTATGAACGATGAATAAGCTCTTATCTAATAAATAAGCCCTCCCACATGCGTAAGATAGTACAAATTAAGAAACACTTGAGCACCAATTTGAAGAGTCAAGAATGCTAATTTTGAAAATTACAAGCTTAGAGGCTCAGACAGGGGTAAACTTGACGCGTGAATGGTCATTTTTTCTGCCATGTGGCATTGTGTAGCCCACACCTCCCCCGGAAGTGGAGCTTTTTTGAACAGCCAAATCTTAAAATCACACTAAATCAGCTTTAAATTGCGCCCCAAGACCAGTTTTACAAACTGTGAATAACTTTAAAATTATAAATCTTTTCCGCTCGCTTTGCTCTTTCTTCCTATTTTTTGTGTACAATCTACGATTTCTGAAGGGATATCTAGCTTCACCCACAACCAATTTGCTAACAACAATATTCAAAACAAAGACTCACAAATTTTTCGCTCGTTTCACCAGAGATTTGGGAAAAGAGGATAAGAAATGCGCTATTCATCTATTTGAAGCTAGGCTGTAGAATCTTTTGTTTCTATTGAAATGTCTGCGGCCGATCGATTGTTTTTATTCTGGACCAATCAGAGCGCTTGATTCGTTATGCGCACAAGACTAGAAGTACAAACAAAAAATGGCAGCCGTGATTGATATCGAAAGTGAAATAATTTTTTTTTTAAATCGCGAATTTTGATATTTTTTATAAGCACTTTTCTCTTTGAACGCAGTGTTTCTCAAGCCTTCGTCGTTGTGCCTGAAGGGTAGAATTTCCCAGCTTTGACCAAAATATTTTCCTTATAGAATGATCGAATCAATTTGATCAATTTATACATACTGTAGCTAAAAGAATTGAAATTCACATTATAAAACCAAAAATGATAAGCTTGTAAAACTAGGATAATTTTTGGTTATTTCTTGAACTAGAGTTTCTAAGAAACAATATCATGGAGGCCTCTTCAGCCGGGTAGTGATGTTGGGTATTAGAACAAAAACATGACAAAAATAGAGCTCAAAAGAAAGAAAGAAAAAAGAAGCGATGATAATTCATGATATCAATGCTAGAAGATCACAAATATCATGAAATCTTTCTTTTAAGAGCTTTATATGAACTCGAAACAATAAAGCATAAAATAATTCAAAAACATTATTGAAAAAAATACAATAGTTATACAAAACAGCTCCATCTAGGGATTTTTCCCTCGATGTAATGAAATATCTATCTAGCAAATAAAACAGTATAATAAAAGTGCATAAGAATTAAAAATTAAAAATATCCTTCTCTTAGTAGAAAACATTTATGCAACTCTTTTAATTTGTAAATGCTGCTAAAAAATGGTTTGAAATTTTTCTAAAAAAGATTAAACACAAAAGGGTTTTTTTATGATTCACCTTCATTTATAACACCTGGGAAAATAAAGATGTATTGCATGAAATAAATCAATATCACTCATGACTTTCCATTGAAATAAAATTGAGAAGACTATAAAAAAAGACTAAAACCTTCCAACTGATTTTAAATTAGTACATTGATTCAGATTGTATAACTTGAAAGCTGGACTAGAAAATTATATCATTGCTCCATAGAGGACTAAATTCAACAGATGTGTAACTCATTGCTAAAAAATTAAATACATTTACATTTGGAAAAAATATTGGAAAAATAATATCAGCCTGTGCTCAGAAAAACTTGTTACATAACAACAAGTGAAAATATGTGTTCAAGTAGAATTGTAGAATTTAAATAGAAGCACTTTTGGGGTCTCCTAGTTTGTTTACATTTGGTAATTTTGGCCCACATGTTTCCTGGCTCTGATGACTTGTTTGGACCATCTTTCCAGGCAGCCAGGGACAACCTGGATACAAAACAAACATCCAAATAAATACAGATTCGATAAAAATTCTCCAGACTGATCAAATTTACATAATACGTATATGGAAATCCACTTTTTCCAGAGAACATTTTCCAAGTATATGTCCAATTTCAAAGGATATGTAGGCGGTGCTCAACCAGGTTCAACTGTTCATATCCACGGTTGTCCAGAAAACATTTACAAAATATTAACATCCTCTGCATATATTTATTATTCCATTCTGTTTTGGTCAAGCTAAATAATGCACGTAATATAGGTTCTGCAGGTTTAATTTCATTTTTTAGCAGACTTTTTCATGCCTTAACGTGACGGTCAAAATGCAAAAATATGTTGAGTCATCCTGAGTCAATCTTTACTTCATTGCACCAGTGCTTGGATGGCCAATGGCCCATACTTAACTTTCTGTGGAATGGTTTTTCTGGTTGTTATAAACAATATTTCATAGAGAAAATGACGATAACTAGCCCTGAAAATATATAAAATGAAAATCTACTGTAAAACTAGGGCTTTTTTGTTTTTGTATAAGCAATAATCTGCATGAATTACCCTAACACAGACTGTAAAGTTCACCGATGAAATTATGTTTTGGCTGCAAAATTGTACAAGCCTTGTGAGTCAATCCACTGACCGGTCAAAATCATGGCCCATCAATAGTCAGACTTTATAAATATCACATGTCGAGGTTATTTGAACTTTACAATGTTTTTGTTAGTAGCAGAAACTTGAAATTTCCAACCCAAAAGTCAATGGTTTCCCTAGATAAAGCTAAAAGTACCACAGAGGAAATCAAGTATACTTACTGAATCTCAAGTCCATTGCCATGGAGGAAGTTTTTCTAAGATTACACTATTTTTTTCATCTAAAAGTTGAAAAAAACAACAAAATTATCAATCGATTTTGCCCATCTTAAATCAAAATGCCAAGAAGTTTTAGAGAGTGCCCAGGAAAACTAAGGCATAGGTGGTCACAATCAACCTTCCTACTACCCATAAAAATTATGTCTGCAACACAAAAAATTCATTCAGAGCAATACAAGCCAGAAAGAAATTGGTCCCAAATTTTCAAAATTTCAAGCATGCCTCATGTCCGCCATCTTTACTCCCAGAATATAGAATGATTTTCCTCGATTTTCTCAGGGGAAACCCCCAGAAGATCAAAGATTCACTCCCCAGTCTCTTTTTCACAAAGAACTCACTGGAAAGCTTTATTCAAGGACTTTTTTCTTGAACATTGGTTAACCTGTACGTAACGCCATTTTGTTTCGGCCTTCCTTCTTGCTCAACTATTCTACAGCCTTGCTTCTTCAAAGGGTGCCGAATTCAAAGGGAAAGAATAGGAAAACAGCGAGCGGCAGCGGCGTTTCTTATCCTCTTTTCCCAAATCTCTGGTTTCACTCACACTAGCTTCTTTCAAAGTTTTTGCTCTCGAGATTTTTTTAAAGATTTTGCCCATCGTGGTGATCTATTAAATTTGAAATTTTTCTGGTCGGCCCCAACCATGGTGGGGCCTCCATTTCATACAACAACGATGTATTCAAAGATCTGATCGAATAAATAATCTGTCCCTGGTAATATCATACTTAAATTAAGGAACGTTCCGGGGGGAGAGGGCTCCTATTTGAAAAGTTCGGAGTGTCATTTCAGAAATTTTGATTTTGGCCCCTCCAGATAAATTTTCCCACAACGCCAATGTTTTGGTCCAATTGAAATTTATTGTCAATTTTCTTTAACCTTTAGTGGTCAGAATGCGTAGGTATTCGTTCGAAAAAGGGCTGTTAACCGGCCTTCCATCAGCTGGCAATGGCTTAAAACTTCTGCATTTTTGGCCCAAAACTTTTGTCTAAAAACCATTTTTAAAGCCAATTTTAGTGAAAAAGTAACCCTTGGAGAGACCTTTTTGAAAAGGTTTGTTCGATTTTTGAAAACCTTTTTGCCATTAGAGAGATTTCTTGCAATTTTTTCTTTCAAAATTAAACAATTTTTTTTCTGAATTTGTTGAAGTTTTCGACGCTTTGAGAAACCACTTTGAAATTTTTAATTTTTGTAATTGTTAGAGAGACTTTTGAAGGTGAAAAAGGCGACCCTTATCGTCTGCACATACCCCAGTACCCATTTTTTTCTGGTAGGGATACTTATCAGGGTGTTAGGGGGGGGGGCGAGTATCTGAAAAATAGGGAAAATTTGATCGGTATCGTAATTTGAACGAAAAAAATTATCGGTACATCTGTAATTGAGGTAAAAATTGATCGGTATATCGGTTTTAAGTACGGTATTAAGTACCCCCCCCCCTCCCTCCCCCACGAAGAAAGATTTTTTAAGATATTTTAAGTGGCATGCTCCGAAAAATTCTAAAGCTTTCAGGCAGCTGAAGAATTGTTTCCACTATGAACAGAACAAGAACTGGGAAACTCGAACAAAACAGAAAGACTGAAATTTAATTATCTATTACGAAAAAAAATGAGTTTTAGCTTTGGCTTTGAACGTGACACCTTCTTTTACCAACATGTCGACGAACCAACGAGAGCCAGAGGTACTGATACTCCATCACTCATTGAGCTTATTCTAACAAACGAAGAAAGCCAAGTTAAGAACCTGGTTTATCTTGCGCCACTTGGAAAAAGTGATCATAGCGTTCTATCGTTTACATTCGAGTGTTATCTTGAACCAGAATCCACAGGCAAAAACTATAACTATAACAAAGCAAACTTTGAAGCAATGAAAGGATACCTCGAAACATCTAACTGGATAACAGATTTTCTCGTAAGAGCGGAAAATGCACACGTAAATGAATGTTTGAAAATGCTACGAGATAAATTGCTAGAGCTTAGGAATCATTACGTTCCATATGAGAAGGGAATCCTTAAGTATGGTAAAAAAGGAATCTTAAAAAAGCTGGATGTCTATGGCATCAAAGGAAAGGTGCTTGAATGGATAGAAGCTTTTGTGGAAATTCAGAGACACATATTACAGAGACACTCTAGTCCTAAGATCGTGAACATTCATGAAGAATATTCCAGACGATAGGACTGGAACATCATAGAACATATATGTATATAGTAGAACATTCCATACTGAACATGGAACATTCTATTTCTTTCTGTTTTAAGCTGCCATTTTGTTGTTTAGAACATTCTGGATACTTTACTTTTCTAGATTCATTTTCTAGACCATTCTTTGTAAATAGTATATAAGACAGACTTGTAACTGATTTCTTTAGAGTTTAGATTAGAGTTAAAGTTTATTCGATAGACAGTCTGAAACATAACCAACATCATTATTCAACAGCTTTTTTGTCCGATCTCCATCAAAATGTGAAAGTCAATAAAACATCATCCAAAAAATAAAAAGTATTTAAGTGGTGTGCCACAAGGAAGCGTCTTGGGTGCATTACTATTTGTCATCTATATAAATGATCTACCTGAAATTACTAGCTCAGAAATGCTCCTCTTGGCCGACGACACCGAGGTTCTTGACGAAATAAATAGCATTCCAAGATGCAATCAGACTACAGCAAGACATCGACGCAATGGAAAAGTGGTCCAGATATTGGCTTCTAAGATTCCATCCAGAAAAGTGCCACGTGTTGACACTTGGAAAATTCTGGAACATGCAACATGCCCATCCATATGCAATCGCTGGTTCTATCCTAGAACACGTTGACCAAGAAAAGAATCTCCGGGGGATTATCGATAGCGAACTAAATTCGAAGAGCATAAAAAAGCCAACTCTATCGTCGGATTAATAAACAGTTTCGATTTCCTTTCACCGGAAATGCTCCGTGTACTCTTCATAGCATTCGTGCGACCTCACCTTGAGTATGCACAAGCTGTTTGGTGTCCAAGGCTCATCAAGCATATTAACGCAATTGAAAATATCCAGCGAAGAGCCACAAGACTCGTAAGAGGTTACAGGAACCATCCATATAAAGAACGTCTACGAATTTTGAATCTACCAAGTCTTAAAACAAGGCGTGAAATCGGGGACATGGTGAAAATATATAAATATCTAAATGTTTTATGATGAATCTGCCACCTCAAAGAAATTTGTTTTTCGAAATCGACATTAACGCAAGCATAACCAGGAGCTACGGAGGAACTTTGCCAATGATGGAATGAGAGGATATCAAACTAATTCACTTTATTACCGAGGAATCGATGCATGGAATAGTTTAGGCGTCAAGGTTGTGAATGCTTCTTCTGTCAGTAAGTTCAAGGAAAAACTTGCAATGGAATGGGAAAATAAGCTTTATAAATTGTAATTATAAAAGATTATTTCAGTACAAGTGATGTGTGACGATTAAGAATAAATTATCTTAAAAGAGGCCCCCAGCAGTTGGCGTGATGGCGTGTAATTCTATGTCCATTTTAGCCAATTTAGAGGGTTTAAATCTAAAAAATTTTCTTGGTCGGCCCCAATAGATCTCATTCTAAAACATAAAAGAAACGGTGCGAACAGTTTTATTCATCTGCCATTTATCCTTGTAACTTCCAATTGTCCTTAGCACTTGCTAGATAGTCTTCAAAATAAAGTCGAATGCTATGAGAGGGTCGAAAATTAAAAATTTCTCCCGTTGGCGCACACCATGGTTGTGCTTCCTCCGTAACTAACATTTTCATCCTTTTCTTAGATGCTTATTCTTAGAAACATCAAAGACATCAGGTTCTTTATTTCAGGAAAATGTATATTTATAGCAAAGCCAGAAAGAAGCAACAGGTTTATTATGAGGTGTAATTTTGAACAGATTGGCATTGATCAAAGGAATCATGTGATGTTTAAACCATATTTTGGAAACAAAGAGAGTAAACGAGGGCGATCTTAGCCATACTAAATTGAAAATTTCTCCCGTTGACGTGCAAACCATGGTTGCGCCTCCTCGTTCCCCTTTTGAAAACTTTTCACGCTAATTCACAATTAATGCCCATAGGTCCCGTCAATTGGGGGACCAGGGGGCGTGGCCCCTCATAGTTTTACCAAAAAAAGTTACTTGTACGTTTAAAAGATGTCCATTATTTTTACATGAATTATCTTTCAAATTGAATTGAAATGGGTCCTAAAATAGCACTTTAGACGGATAAAAAAATTCACTCCATTAAGAATTGGTCAATAAGGTGGTCCATGTATGCCCTTGCGGGCACGGCCACCGTTGTTCTTTCAGATACGATCCTGAAAAAGCGGTAACCGACCCGTAATAAGCGGTAACCAACCCGTAAAAAGCGGTAACCAATCCGTACCGAACAACACTCGCGACAATGGAATGAGTAATTTCTATTTGTTAATTGGAGAAGTTTCATATCTCGGAGCTTCAATTCAACAACTAACAGAGATACGATTATCAACCACCATCGACCTACTTTCATGTCCAACAAAAAATATCATTTCTGGCGATGCGGAACCATATGGTCGTTACAAGAAAACTCTAACCCCCTCGAAATCAAACACACTATTGACAATGTCCGACAAAGTAGACTCGACATATGTTCTTTACAAGAGACACGATTACTCGGTAAAGACTGCTTAGATTTCAAAGACTACCAGATGCACTGGTCAGGATTTGTTCGCAAACGAGAACAAGGTGTCGCACTTATCTTAAAGAAACACAACAGCATCGTTATTGAATCAATCGAAGGTATCTCATCTCGACTTATGTATGCAGATTTATCAGTTTGGGGACTATCCCTTGAGTTATTGCCGCATATGGCCCGACTGAAAAATCCAGTGATTCAATGAAAGATGAATTCTGAAAAGATCTGAAAAAACTGTCAAATATTGAACGTAAACGACAAATAATTATACTCGGTGAATTTAACGCAACAACCACAGTCATTCGTCATAAAGCCACTTACTTTCATGGGCAATCGCTTGAAGACGCCCAACATAACGACAATGGAAATCGATTGGTTCGGTTCTGTGCAGAATTTCAGTCACCTATTCTGAACACGTACTTTCGACACAAACCCGCAAATTCATATACTGGGTATAGCAACGATAACCGTACCAGAAAGATATATGACCTCGCCATTACCAACAAATTTCTTCAACGCTTTTGTTTAGACTGTCGCGTCCGTATATCCTATGATTTTCACAGTGATAATAAACTTGTTGTTACACGTTTTAAAACACCGAAACACAAAACATTGTTAAAAACTTCAAAACATACAAATTCAATATCTAAGAAGTTCGATTTCAAAAACCGCACACGAAATAATAAAGAAAACTTCGTCAAATCCCTAACGGAAAATCTTTCACCTACACAACAAGTATCACCAGAAACCATAATCGAAACCATACAACTATCGGCCGAAGAATTCCTTCCTCGTATCAACAAAACCCAAAAACAACCGTTTCCATGGGATAGCGGTTATGAACTAAAAGAACTTCTCGAGCGAAGAAAACAATACCACATCAAACACGATAAAAAGCAATATCGAGCAACTCAAAGGAAGATTCGTAAACGAGTAACACTCCTACGAAATAAACACTACGCAAATGAAGTATCTAAGTTTACCGCTGCACAAACTGCTCGTGACATCGCCCAATCCTATAAAATCGCCAAAAGAACAAGCGAAAATTCACAGAAAAAAACCCGCCAATTAGACTGTCCTGGTCTACTCAAACATTTTCGCGATCATTTCAACCCTGATCAACTAAATGTACCAAACCCACTTTCACTACCATTACCACGAGATCAACCGTTAGATATAAATGATCTTCCACCCACCATAGATGAAATAACCAAAGCTATTACCAGACTTCGTAATAACAAAGCAAGTCATGATATTTCCGCTGAACTACTAAAACTCAGTCTTGAAAGTAACGAATTCAAAACAACTATCCACAAATTTTTCAATGACATCTGGGAAAATAGAAAAGTTCCAGGCGATTTTAGCAAAGCAGAAATAAGTGCCATATTCAAAAATAAAGGCTCTCCCCGTTATCCAACGAAATACTGCGGAATTACCTTATCGAGTATTTTGACCAAAGTGCTTGTGAACATTGTTTTGAATAGATGTCTCAACTTTTATGATGATATACTGAATGAAGGAGAAATGGGATTTCGACCAGGTAGAGGATGCATGGGCGGTATCTATTGTCTGAAAAGAATTCATCAACGGGCGCGAAAACAACAAAAAGAACTTTTTATCGGCATGGTTGATTTGTCCGTGGCCGGGTAGCTCAGTCGGTAGAGCATTCGCCTTACAATCTCAGGGTTGTGGGTTCGATCCCCGGTCACCGCCAACTCAGCGGATGAGTAGCATAGATTGGGTAATCTGATCTAGGCGGTAAGTTACTGGGAGCTGAGCGTAGGTGTGGCGCTCCACCTCAGCATTCGATCTCCCAGGTCTAGCGCAAATAGAAAAGGGGATAGACTCCCTCACTCCCGGCTCCACCGACAGCCACCAGATGAATATACTTACTTACTACTTGATTTGTCCGCTGCTTTCGACCACATCCGTAGAGATTGCCTATTCACCATTGCCCAAGGATACTTTGGAAACCTAACAATGTTCAAAATCATTGAAGATATGTATGATAAAACTGTGGAATGAAAGGTTGTTCTATAATCTTTGAAACTACATCGGGAGTCAGACAAGGCGGACCCAAAAGCCCTCTTTTATACAATATCTACGCTAACCACACACTTGAAATATTTCAGCAGAGGTGTCGTGAAGCTGGAATGCGATTTGTTGATATCCCCTACAAAATTCCTACTGAAGTCACTGGAACCGAATACGCCATAGCAGGAATTCTACTTCTTTTATGGCTAGGATATGCCGACGACATTGTCCTAGCAGCTTGGTGCATTGGAGATCTCGAGAAAATGATTGAGATATTGAACGAAGTATTTGTTGAATACTGTGTAAAACTCATTCCGGATAAAAACGAAACTCAACTGGAAATTAGGAAAACCAGCTATAAACGACATATATCCACAGTCAATTAAAACCTTGAATGGGATCCCAATTAGAAACTCGAAATCATTCAAATACCTGGGAGCATTTATCGAATATGACAACAGTTCAACAGGAGATATTGAAATAGAGCATCGCATCACTTCAGCCATTTGCAAATTTTACGAATTGAAACCTTTTTTCACGAATCATAAAATCAAACTTCACACCAGAGCTCTATACCTCGAATCACTTGTTCGCTCCCGTCTCATGTATGGATGTCAGTGCTGGATATTGACTAAGAAACAATTCGATATTGAGAGTCAATATATCAAATTCTTACGTTACCTAGTCAGAGGAGGTAATCAACGCAAACCTGAACTGATTGAATATACAACAGACGATGGAAAAAAAGGAACATTCAAAAAACTACTCTACTCAAATGAGCAAATCAAAAACCTTATCGACCGGCCTTCGCTTTCTAAGTACCTTCATAATCAGCAATACAACTGGATTGCACGCTGCACCCGAGCTTCAAACGAATGCTACATAAAAAAGTTAACTTTCGAACAGTACCACCTTGGTCTAAAAACGATAGCCGATAATTCAGAAGATGGGTTATTAGTTAACAAAACGTGTAATGTGAATGAAACAGTTAATGATATCTTCAGAGTGCATCTTGGTTGTAATGCCTTGAAAAATATTTCTGATTATGAGAATGGGACAAACCTCGCAAAGGATATGTTTAAGAATTTCTTCTTCTTAGTGTATACTGGTGAACAGAACAGTTACGATGATTCAAGACAAAGAAGAGAAACAAATAAATTAACGAAAATGAAACAATCCAAAGACAGAACCCAATTAATAGAAGTCCTCAAAGAATCGTTTAAAGCCAAAAAAGACATTCAAAAATTCAAGAATCTTCTCAACGACCCCAAAGTAAACCCAGATGTAAACATTGATTTTATTTCTGAAAAAGTTTGGGAAAGAACTGGAGCTAAAATTGTTGAAAAACTAATCAAAAGTGCTGCTGTTCCTTTACATTCTATGGCTGGTGGTTATATTGGTGGAACAGTTGGTATGGCATTAGCAGCTATATTCCCACCTGCTACCATAGCGTTAGTGGTAGGTGGGGTTTTCATTGGAAAAGGCATTGGAAAACAGCTAGTTGATTTCAACAGTAAGCTTGCTTCAGATTTTGTCAATGATAGACTTCTCGAACATGCAATCAAACCATTGATCAAAGAGCATTTTAGAGAGGAGTTAATATTGCTTATAGATAAAATACGAAAATCACCAGACACGCTATGCAGAAGCGATATTTGCCCAATCGGATATGTGGAACAAAGCTGTCAATGTGTGAAATGTAATGACCTTATGAATTACAGTGACAGAAAAGGTTTGTCGACCTGTAAAGTATGCTCTCAAGGGAGTATACCACTTCGGAGTATTGTGACTATTATTATAAACAATGTTGTGTTTAGTAACGATCAAATTCAGATTGGTTGTGAATATTGTCCGAGTGGCCAGTATGGTAAGATGGATGGTAAATGTTGTAAATGCGATAAACCCCTGCAGTTTAGTATTAGTCCTGGATCTACC
>NW_027104113.1:0-18382 GCF_902728285.1 Clytia hemisphaerica | reverse complement strand
ATAGCCTTAGAATAATTTTTTTTGCCCTAAATATTTTTCAAACTATTTTCCAAAAAAAATCAAAAATTTTTTTGAAAAAAAAGTCATCACGTGGCCGAAAAATACGTCATCAAATTTCAAACGAAAATTTGAAGTTGGAATCATGCTTAAAGCAACATTTCCAAACGATAGATCTTGACGAGTAGTGCTTAAAAATGGGGGTCACTTTTAATTTCAGCTTTTTGTTTAACTCAAGATATTTAGAATTAAAGGTATGACCTTATATGGTAAAAAAACGAATTGCAGAGTTTAAACTGTATGTTCCCGATATACTTAAAAGCTGAAAAACTGACATGAAGGAAGTTATGGTTAAAAGGAAATTTTCTATCTTGAGACTTACTGAATTGGGGCCTTTAATTTTCTGCTAGGTCTGATTTTTTACCAAAGACGGGGGTAAAAAATGAGGGTTTCCCGTTTTTGAAAATCGGGAAATCGGGAAATCTAAAAATTTCGTCACTTTTTTCCCCGACCAAATTTTTTAAAAGTTCTCGACAAAATATAGAACATAAGTTTTAAAAAGGAATTATCAAGATTTTCAGTAATGCTCATTTTTTCAATAATTTTATTACAACATTGAATCACTGCTACAAAATGCCCAAACTGCTAACTTTTTTGTTGCCAAAAAATGCTCAGAAATGAGGGACATCTTCATATAAAAACTTTGTTGATATTTGGATTTTTTAAAGACTTGACCGATGACCGACATTGTGTTACTATCGTTATATTTTGTCAAACTATTGTAGTTTTAACTTAGCTTGTTGTGTTTATTAGGCAAAAGAACTTGTTGGAAGAGAAAGTCATTTTATTTGTTCTGCTAAGAAACATCTCTGGAAACATTTACAATGCAAAATTAAAATAGAAATCCTTTTTTCTGTTGAAATAAAAAATGGGAGGAAATCTTGGTCGGGGATTAAAAAATCGGGTAACAGTTTTAGTCGGGGATAAAAAACCGGGTAAAAGTTTTGGTCGGGTGATAAAATATCGGGGAAAAGATTTTCTTTATTAACAGCAGATTTTGATGCAAATGTTTCGATTTAACCAGTAACTGCATTGTCAATGCTCATTCTTCATTCAAAATTTGGAAGAATACAAGAGCAGCCAACGGCTAAAAATTACAAATTGTCTGTTCTTAAAGGCATATTTCCCTGCAAAATGTATCCGTTTATTTCTTGCCAGACTCCTGGATAAACTTCTCGGGTAAGTTATGGCATGTCTTAAAATTACCATAATTTTTAGATTGCATTAGTCGACAGAAAATGACCAAACAAATGACTGAACATGTAGTTTCTAACTTGATATGTAACTTAATTGTTTTTTCGCTGATTTTCCCGAAAAACCACAAAAACTGATTATTACGTAATAATCGATGACGTCACTAAAACTAAAAATTTAATTTCTCAAGAATGGTTTATCCAATTCTCTTCAAACTTTCACCAAAGATGTATCTTACTAAAGCCGATCATTTGAAAAAAATTTTTCGAAATTTTGATGACGTCAGCAGAAAATAGGATTTTTCAAATGATCGACTTTAGTAAGATACATCTTTGGTGAAAGTTTGAAGACAATTTGATAAACCATTCTTGAGAAATTCAATTTTTAGTTTTGATGACGTCATCGATTATTACGTAATAATCAGTTTTTGCGGTTTTTCGGGAAAATCAGCGAAAAACAATTAGGTTACACACCAGGTTAGAACTACATCATAGTACCATTCACGTTCAGTCATTTGTTTGGTCATTTTCTGTCGACTAAAGCGATCTAAAAATTATGGTAATTTTCAGTTTTTGAGACATGCCATAACTTACCCGAGTTATCTGTTCTTGAATAAATTCAGGCTCCTGGAAATTTATATATGTTCTGAGTTTAAATCATGACTACTGGGAAAATTCATCTGTTCTTATGCAATTTGATTGAAGGCCAAGATGTTCCTGGAAAAACAGCGTCTGCTCTTTGTTTAAACTTGGTTGATTCTCTGACCTGCTTTATTTTCTAATTTATTGCTCCTGTTTTTTTTTCAACCCAGATTTAAATTTATTTGAAAATTATTTCAATGTTTTGAAAAAAAGCGTTTCCCCACATTACTTTTACGGAACTGGCTAGTCGGAAGTTTTTGGACAAGGATAAAATTTCAGGCAGTTTTTCACGGAGTGGTTAGATTTTTGACTAAATTTGGGGAGGGTCTCGTAGGTTGATTGCAGTCTAAGTTTTTGGCTATAACTTAATTAATTAATTACAGAGAATAGATAATTTTCATAAATTATGTCACGAACATCACTTGCCTCGCATTCAAACAATTACCATGGTGATTATGTCTCTTGAAACATTAAATTATTTTTTATGAATAGGAAGTAGTTTTAATAAAATCCGCTGGGACATAATCACGATGGAATAATTTCAAAACGAGGCAAGTGATGTTCGTGACGTAGTTTATGAAGAGGTCTATTGAGAATTCAAAAGACGCTTGTATTTAAACTTTGTATATGCGTACTTTTTCAATTTAGAATCTTTTAACAAAGGTTACAATAACGTCTGCAGCTACGTCGCATGTAATTTCTCCATGCAGAACTGGAACTGTTGCATTGGTGTCGTCCCAATTTGTAACAATCAATCACACGGTCGTAACAATCTGAAAGTTTAAGATATACATCATTGGAATAAATTGAATCTATTTATTTTATTATTTCTCAACTTCAGTTGAGCTAGAATCTGTATGTCTGTCCGAAAACTTTGGGGTAGGCTGGAGACTTCAAAAATGGTTGGATTTTTCACTTTTACAAAACATTCATTTTTAAGGGCGTGGTCATGAGTTTTATCTCCAAAACGAGACTGAAGCTTTGGGGGTAGACTTGAGACTTCAAAAATGATTGGGTTTCGGCTGAAATTTGGCCCACTTGTTGGGGTGAATATCTGAGGGTGTTTTTTTCATTTTTGAAAATTTAGATTTTTTGGGACCTGGGAACAAGTTTTTCATCAAAATGAGGCTTTTTTATTGGACTTCGCTTATCAGTTTTACAATTAGGTCTACTAATGAATAAAAAATACTAAAGTTGAGCCCATTTTTATTCATATACTCAAAGTTTAAAAGTAAGTCAAAAAAGTTTCTTTAGAAATGGTGCCTGAAGTAGATTATAGTACGGGGCCCGAGTAAAGTACCTAAGATTTGTTTTACGTTTGTCAAAATGAATAGCAGGCTAAAGAGAACCCTTACTTCCAGGGCGTGGCGTGTCTGGTTTTGGTGTCCATGGCTTGGGCGTGTTTGGGCGTGGTGTATCAGGTCCGGGTGTCCATGGTTTTGGCGTATTTGGTCCTCCAGTAACTTTACAGAATCCACAACTCTTTCTACAATGTTTTCGAAGGTAAGTTTGCCAAGAACTTGACTGACAATTTCCTTCATGGACTTGTGAAGCACAACCTCTCAAATCGTGACACTCTGTATCGTAAAAGATTTAAGAGCTAAGATTATTCCACGAGACTACACGCGTTTTTTAATAAGAATACACTTTATAATGCCCATGATGAAAATAGCTAAATAATTAAGAATACGACTAAGAATATCCACTATCATGGAATTTTGCTACTCAAGCGAAGAATGCCATTTTTAGAGCATTTCCAATTATAAATTGTCAATTACCCCCAAGTAAGGCTCACTCCTTTCATAAAAATGCCATTTTATGCTTGAGACGTATGTACTAAATGCTAAATCTAGTCTGAATTAGGATCCTAACCAAGAATGCTGTAAGATAATTTTTTGGATTTTCCCAAAAAGTTAAGAATATCCATAATGAATGGATTTACACCATTCTTATAAAAAAGCGTGTATGTCACTCTACTTCGCCTTTAACCCGAGCTTTAAATTCAAAGAACAACTTGAAGTCAGAAATGTCATTGCATGGACTAAACATTACGCATTTCACAAGAAGCATTAGATAAATTGTTCTTAATAGGTTGACTTATAAATGGGGGGGGGCTTAAAACCTGTATTCTCTAGTTTAATCTGAGGCTTGGATTATTCTTGATAAATTTTTAGAATTTTGGCAAACAGTTGAGTTTCATGCGTTCATTTGAAACTGTTCTTATGGAACTGTTCTTATAAAAAAGCTTTTTTTTCGGAATTTACATACATGAAAAATCAAATTTGATGAAAAATTGGTCAAAATTGGTATCGGAATTGCAAGTATTTTTTTACGGGATCTCGGAAATTTCGGTAAAATTATTCAGTATTTCGGAAATCGCAAACCCCGTACGCGCCCCCCTAACAACGACTTTAGATTTACGAGAAACGAACCTTTGGATGGTGGTGTGTAGGGTGGTAATCTTTCGTTGCTTTGTGCTAAACAAATAAAAATCGTTAATTCAGGAGAACTTCTATTGAATGTGTAGCCAACCTTATTATTCAATTTGAATTTTTCGGTGCGAAAAAAATTTAGTAACCAACTGAAATTGAGCAGGGTGAAAAAAGTTTAGAACTTACGATATCAACTTTGTTTTGGGAAGTTGCTGTTTTCGGTTTTTTGTTTTTGGAGAGTTTTTTTATCAAGAAAGTCAAGTTTCTCGACTGTAAGGTACTAACTTTTTAGGTAGGTTTGGAAAAAAAACATAATGGCCGATGATAGATTATAATAGACTAGCAAACTAGTCTGTTAATTATGTTAATTATGTCAGAGGGTGGGAACATAAAGTCTGCTAGAATAGGAGCTGCGTAGGAGAACGAGCAAAAGTCGGTGAGGGGCTGCTGATTAACATTCAGCCCTTGCCTCCGACAAAATTTCTGCCTATGTTTACCTAACTTCTACGCTCACTTTTCCACCGTGATACCGTTCCAGCCCGACTGGCGTGCCAGTCTAAGATTAATTGAAAAAAACTTACAACATCCGTAGAGTAAATTCAATTGTTTGATATCAATATCACTGAATCCCTGATCGCCTTGTCCAATACCGATCTCGTATTGCATGCTGGGATCTTTTGTCTGAATGGTCATTTTGCCGGAACCGAATGCGTCCCATGAGTAATGCATCATTGATCTGTAATCGTATGGAGTGCCCTGGTGACAAAAAGTTATTGAATATTTTGAAGGTGAAGTTTGTTTTGATTCCCGAGGGTTTGGTTAATCTAGTTACATTTTTTATGACTAGGTTGTTTGAATTATAAAAATTTCGAGTTACGTAGACTTGTTGAGATGGGTTTGTTATCTGAAGCAGCGAGAAACCATGTTCGAGTTAAGGATAGTTATTCGAGTTGAAGATGTTCGAGTTATGGAGACTCTATACTGTGGCTTTCATAGTAAGTTGTTTCATTTTCAACATATTATTAGCCTTTTCACTCAGATGGTTAGCAAAGTAAGGTAATTCAGGTTCCAGGTATTTTAAAACTGATTCAATATACAGTATTTTTACTTTCAAAATGGTCTCCTGTATGAAATTACCTTTGAGTCAGTTGTAGAGTATGATTGTTCTTGAATTATGTTCCGTTCCCCTGGCGACGTTGTGGAATAAAATGGTGACGTGGTTGTCTCTGTCAGGACGTGACTGCTCGTGGTGGAAACCTATGATAAAAGGATTTGACTGGTTTATTTGTTAATTGGTATCAGTTTATTTTATTCCTAATCTGCTTTTAGTATCAGTATCATATGGTTTCGTGAGAGAAGCTTTGCATGCTCGTTATGCTACTCTTGGTACAGGACATACACATTATTTTTTAAGAAACTAGTTTTACCAAGCAACCTCAATGTTTCTTAAGAAATCGATCGGCCTTTAGTGCCTTAAATGTTTTTTACATGTTGCTAAACATTTTGAAATAACCAGCCTGTTTTTCATGCAAAGAAAAAAAAACATTTGTTTTGATTGGAAGGTTCTTAAACAAAAAATGAATTAAAAAATATTATTTTCTCATTCTCAGCCTCAGCATGTTTCTTAAATAATTCTTAGTTTTTAGGCATTCTGAGTCTCGTGTTTCTTAAAAGTGTGTTTCTTAAAAGAAACGTTTATTGTAATGACAAGAAGATAAAGAGTACAACATTTTGTTTTTATTTTTCATCTTTCTTTTAAGTTTTATCTGGTTCAGAAAAATACCAAATTACCAAATTAACCGAGGAAAAGAACATTCAACTTTGCACGGCATAGACTTAAGGATGAAACCCATATAAAAGTTTAAACTTTGTCTTTACTTTGGAATATGGAAATAAATCATAAGAAGCTTTTGATGAATATGGATAAAAAAACTTCAAAGTCAGACAAAAATTTTTATGCATTATATTTTTGCTTTTCTAAAGCTTACAATTTGGACGGAAATCCTAGTGAAAATTCTTAAATAAAAGGTTTTACTCCTACAAACGCAAACGTTGAAACATTAATTGTACATGCATCTAACTTTTGTTTCCCTGAAGATTTCTAGCCTGTGTGACAATTTCGTAAATTTTTACTTACCTAAACTGTGACCGATTTCATGCATGATGGTTGATCTCCAATGACATCCTTTGGATAACGAAACCCTATTTCGGCCGCCGGTATAACCGACTGGTGACGAACAACTAAAATAAAAAACACAATTAGTACCCAAATCGTGTTTGTGTTTACTGCATGGCAAGACAAATCTGGTCCAAACTTTCTAAACTTTTCGTTATAGTAAGGGGCTATTCTTAAGGATCAGCAACAACAATCTCCAGAGTGGATTTGATTTTAGCTCATTGGGCTTTTCCAGAAATCATTTGAATATGGGGGGAAGGGGTAGAGGATATAACATTTTTGGAAATTTACCCCCGAACATCAAGACTTTTGACCCCCGGACAGCAGGTCTAGCCCCCCGGACAAGGTAAATATGTAGACTTCACACTATCCCCCGGACACTATATCCTCCACCCCCCATGTACGGACATTTTCTGGAAGGGCACATTCGAAAGAAGAACATACTTAAAAACTTGTTTGAGAGGGAGTAATCAAATCCTTTTATAGGTAAAAGACTAACGTCACAAGCAAAACCCCTTGGGGCTCGGAATTTAATAAAATTCAAAGTCGCTAGAACCCAAAACTACTTGTACTACTCGAAAGCTCTCGAAAACGATAAAGAGGACTTTTTAGTGGATTTCTCAACGTTACTCGAGAAAAACGGCGTTGAAATGACGTTTTCTAAATATTTGGCGCACCGTAACGTAAAGGGCGTAAAGGGCATAAACGTAGAGGTAAAGAAAGCCTTACCCTCCACCCATGTAAAAGCCGATGTAAGCTCGTTCATTTGATCGCCTCTTGAAACGAATACAAGTATATTTGTGATATTGATCGATCGAATGTTGAAATTCACGCATGAATTTTCCATCACGGGCTATATTCAATGAGTAAAAAGAAGAAGTAAGTAAAGTAAGTATCTGGTGGCTGTCGGTGAAGTCGGGAAGGAGGGAGTCTATGGAATGATGGAATGATGAGGTGGAGCAACACACCTAATCTCAGCCCAAAGTAACTTACAAGGGGGCCAAGCCTGGTCTCGGTGACATCTTTTTACAACCTAATCATTTTTAGTCTATTCCAAAGAACAGTACATTACAAGGTATTTTTGAGAGGGAGGACGCAGATTAGGCCCCGGAAAACTTTTTGTGACTATAATAGTGACGCCATAGGCAAAACTGCAAGGGGGAAATAAGGGGTAGAGAAATAGCTTATTTTCAAAAGTCAAAATAAACGAAAATGATTGGTACCATCTGATAGACCATGAAATTAGGTCGTAAAAAAGATGTCACGGGAGCCCAGGCTTGGCCCCCTACAATTAGATCACATTACGCAATTCAAGGTACTCATTCGCTGAGTTGGTGGTGGCCGGGATCGAACCCACAACCCTTGGATTGTAAGGATAATGTTTTATGGACTTAATGGGTATTCGTTGAGATAATATGGGGGAGTTCGAAAGTTTTTGACCAATTACAACCATCCCTGTTCTTGTAATTTCGGGAAGTGTTTAGAAATCAAACTTTGAAATGAACTCCCTCTCCGAAAGTTAGTGTAAATGTTATTTCTTTTCTCTGTTTTGTTTGAAATTTTCTTATACACCCCCTTCTCACAGACCCACTAGGACCCCTTCCCACTGAAAATAATGGTCAAAATATCGTCCTAGTATACTCTAATTTTTGTCCCCACAAAAAATGATCGAATAAACCAATTCTCATTGCGAAATATATTACTATTTTTCCCACCCCCGCTGAATTTTCTGACTTAAAAACAAAAGGAATTAATAAAAACATTGCTGCACTGCGGTAAAGCTTCGACAACAATTCCCGTTCACGAATTTTCCTTCGGCCTAAAGCTTATTTCTTAGATAGTGACTAAGTTTGTAAAATACAGTATAGCATTATTAATTTCTTACCTAAATCAGAAGTCAATGAGTAAGGAACGACAGCGTTTGGCCACAGTTTGTTTCTGTTGCCAGTGGATGAGAAAGTGAAAGTTCCATCTTCGACCTCCTTCTGCTGGTCAGGATCTAAAATCATGTCTCCTTCGTAAAGACCTGCGTCTAAAATGATATAAAAGAATAGGAAGAACGTTGTTACAGTTGATAATTTAACAAGTCAATTGAAATTGATCAGTTACACGGAGAAAGGATGCTCAAATCCAAAAATTAGTGAAAAATCTACAAAGTTTGCCCTGTCCCGGGAATAAACTTGCTCTGTGTGGGAATTATTTTCAATGTCCAGGGGGTCAACTGATGCTTGTCCGGGGGTCAAAATTCACAATGTCCGGGGGGTTAATTTCTAAAAAATGTTATATCAATCACCCCCCCCCCCATATTTAAATTTATTTTGAAAAAGCCCAATGCGCCAAATGATCTGAAAAATGTAAAAGATTTTCTTAAATCAATAAGCTTGCTTTAACTTACTTTCCATTTCTGGTACCCAGGCTCCACTGGCAAAAGCCAAACAAGTTGCTAACAACAACGTTCCTAACTTCATTATGCTCTTCTCTACTTCAGCTTTGATGCAAAAATGTTTGAATGATTTGGAATGGCATTCAGCTGGTCTTTTTATGCAAAACCTGTGAGTGCTTAATGTCAATAAGATTTTAAAGATACTATTGCAGATTATTTTTGAAGACGTAGGAAGACGATGCTTAAATGAAATTCATAAAACTAGCTTTGTTTTGTTTTCCTAAACATAACGCCTCTTCAAAAATATTTGAGAAAGATTCTAAATAGAAAATCACTAAAAATCAAATGTAAATTTGATAATGATATGTTTTTTGATTCAATTTGTGAGATTGTTTGAGGAAGCAAGTTTGCGTGATGATTTTGCACACGCTTATGTTTGTACATTGAACTTCCCACACACACACATACAAAAAAAAGTCTAAATTCGGAAACCGAGTTCGTCAGAAATATTACGATTCGATGTAGGACACATGTCATGCCAAAATATTAGAAAAGAAATACTGACACGAATATTACGATATTCTATTTTGCCTCGACTTTCTTCCATCTGCCACGTTGAAAATATCATGGCACTTTTCCAGGTGTTAAAATGTTAAGGTAATACCTGCCAACCCAAAGTTCCATACTTTAAGCTTTCCATCGGCCATAAAAAAACCTCCATGTTCAACATTAGCGAAAATTCGAGTTGACATGTCGCCAAAATCAACGTCCACTTTACTCAACGACGGTAAAAATACCAAAATAGGAGCAAAGGCGATATAGAGCCATACATAACGAGTTTATGTCTTTACACTTTTGAGGATGGTAGAGTGACTGAAGTGATTTGGAATAGCCTGCAGTTCTGACCTGCAAAACCAAGGTCGGTAAAAGTGCTGATTTACCATCGTCCTCGATTGGTCAGGATCTAGTCAATATAGAACATTGTAGGAAAACACACATACATAAACTCGGTCTTGTTCGGGGATTGCCAAGCTCTGTGTCCACACGTATCACATTCACAGATGTAGAAAAACAAAACCAAACACCAAAATTAAAAAGTCAATTGACTACTGTATTTTTTTTAGAAAAGTCGAGGTAACTCGGAGTTAACTTCATCTTGATTTTACTCAACTTCTGACAGTTTTACAAGAACTAATTTAATATCATTGCGTTAAGAATTTCTTTTGCTATACATTGGTAAAAATATTGCTCTTTATTCTTAAAAATTTAACTAGTAATCGGCAAAAAAGAAAAAACAGCTGAACAACTTTGCCGTTTTTTCACGAGAAAGAAGTGGAAGGATCTTGAAAGAGTACAAGGAAAGTTTCTCCAGAAATAAGAAAAATGTATAAATCAATTTGAATATCCATAAGAATATGAGAGGGAGCCCCGCCCCGGGGGGGGGGGGGGTACTAGGGCAAGATGGGTTACGGGGATGCTCCGCTGGTCAGGGTACCTTTTCTAACCTCCACAAGTCCCAGGTAGGGTCGCAAAAACACCAAAATAGAAAAATCAGTCCCTCGTAGGGTGCCTATTTTTGGAAAATTTTGGAAAAAAGTAGAAAATATGAGAAAATTTTGGAATTTCAGTCCTATTTAGGGTCACTTTTTTGCAAATTTCGAGTCCCACGTGGGGTCCATTTTTCGAACCTCAGCGGAGCACCCCCGTCGGTCGACAAGGGTAGTACCCCCCCCCCCGGGCCCCGCCCCTCTTAGTAGGGGGAAATTTATTTGTTCGAAAGCTCTCAAAAAATTAAGATTATAGATATATTGCGAGTATAGGTGATTTCAGTACCTAACTCGATATATTGAGCTTTCAAAAAGTGTAAAAGCTGGACAAAACGGCTGTTTCTGGCTGAAAACACTATTTTAAGGGTTAATATCTCTAGTTAGGTACAAAAGTCACCTACAATCAGTGCCATAATATATTGGCACTTTTGGCTAATTTACACTTTTTCGAAGATTTAAGTTCGAGCAAGAATGTCAATTTCAGGCCTTCAACTTGATTTAATCGATTATTTCAATCTGGGAGGGATTCATTGGTTTCTAGGCTATATTTCAAGCCCTACTGGACCATTTTTTAACTTTTGGTGCAATATATCACGAATCTTAATTTTTGAGAGCTTTCCAAAAATATACAACAAGTCTCCGTTATCTCAAGCTAAAAATTTCAGTAATTTTAAACCCTATGATTTTTGCCTGAGACCATACTATTTGTCCAAAAATCACACCAAAGTGTCTGAAAAAAAATAAGTAATTTTGATTCCCCCTACGTCTTAGCTTTCCAAAAATGTATAACAAGTGCTTTGACCAAAACAATCGAGCAATTCTACAATAAATGCCCTCTACTATCTTTCTCCCTGGATTTCACGACCTACCCTCAATACAATTCAATTGAACAAACATAATACAGTACTAGTTCTCTGATGAATTAAACTGGTATTTTCAATCACAATGTAATGAATATTCATACACAGTAAAAATATTATTTCAGCCATTTTCTACATTATGCATTATACGTCTCTAATTTAAGAAATTGAATTAAATATTTTGTGTTTACAGCTCTTCAACAACGATACGTGTCACTGTATTGAATCCTGTGTAAGCATCACCGAGCGAATCAAAACCTGAACATTTCCCAACGTTGAATCCAACGCTCACAACGCCTGATTTGTTGATTTTGCAAACACCGTTCATTGTGAACGGGATGTGATCACCATTCGCATTACTCGTAGTGCCTCTGTAATACGCATGTTCTATTGGGTGAGGAGAACATTCTTTTCCATCAAAGGTGACAAACCATCGACTGCATGCTTGAGCCTTTCCTTGATATATATTTGAAGAGATTGACACCATTAAGTACGAGTCGGTCTTTGATTTATTGAGCTTGCAATCCTGTTCATTTGAAAGATTGAATAAAAAGTCATACAGTAAATATCCCTTCAAAATACAGACAATAATTTCTTTCCGAAAAATTCTTCTTCTTTTTTGATCCCACTATAATAATATGCTTAAGGAGGGCCTTAAGGGCTCTGACCATAGTGAATTTATATTTGCCACGTACAAAATATAAATTCCTACTTGATGTAGCCCACAAAACTGTTGCATGTTTTACATTTTCTGTTAGGCCAATTATCCTTGAGTTTGAAAATTGAAAAATCGCAGTGAAAAAGTTTGATGAAGAAGAAAATGAAGACTTTTGCGAGGAAGAGTATTTCAATTTTGAACAACTTATTTTCGGCGAAGAAACATTATTTTTCAGGTAGATGATGTATATTTTACTGATCTTAAAATATATTTTTGGAACATTTTTCGTAAAGCTTATTTGTTACAAAACCTTGTAAATAGTGCTTTTTCACCAATTTTCCATTCAAACTTTTTTTTTGATAGAAAAAACAGCTAATAACTTTTGATGCATTAATTTTAAAAACTGTTCAATACTTTGCGGACAGTTTGGAATAACTTCGAAACAAAAAGGTTAATCATCCATTAAAACTTATCACTTTTTATAAAAGACGGTAATGCAACATACTTTTAACCTCTTTTTAAAGTTCATGGCGTCATTTTTGCAATTAAATTCTCAATTACTTTCAAGGGATTCGACTAAAAAGCAATTTATAACGGCAATTAATTGTTAAAAGTGTTAAAGAACCTAAAACATAACTTTCATGTTCAAATACTAAAATCAAATTTTTGACGGTGCTCAGAGCCCTTAATCTATCAGCTGCAAGCTGCACTCTATCCTTTGAAGCTTGGTATTTTCAGAGGATTCACAACATTAATATGATATACCAGTAAATGCTCTGCTATGGTTATTATCAATACATCAAATTTTTTAACATTGAAAAAAGCCATACCTTAAGCAAGCCAGTATCTGTACTTGATGTAAATCTCCAGGCACATTCTTTAAAGTGTCTGCCACCAATTGAACCATCTGAAATAAAAAAAATAGAAAACAGCTATTGGCCTCAGAATTAACACCTTAAAGATCTCCATTACATGAACACGCTGCTATTTGATTTGCACGCCATTACGCCATATTTTTCAAAAATTCATGCCATAACTCGCCGCGAAAACCCTCCAACCAATGGGTTTTTTTAATAGAAGTTGTTTGTCACTTTTTATGCTGATTAGCGTTAATATTTCATTTTCATGGGTACCACGATTTGCGAAAGTCTATACTTAGACAATCCTGTCATTTACACAGGGCTAAATTCTACTGCCGCTTTTTTCCGTAAACCGCCGTAATGAGCGTTATAACTAGACGCATGCATATTTCCCTGCGTTTATTTTTCCAATGGTATCGATAGCATCGTCTAGTTTAGTCTTCTACTTTATCAGGCTATATACATAAGAAAAATTTTATTTCTAAGTTTTTTTTATATCTGATCAAGAACCTTTTTTTGCTTATAAATGCTATACATGTAAAAGAAATTAAAGGAAATCTTTACTAACCTTTTCCAGGTGGGCCTTGCTCGCCCTTTGTTCCATTTACCCCAGGAACTCCATTGATACCGTTATTGCCATCTAATAATGAAATTTATTTGATTACTTTCAGTATAACGAAATCTTCTATGTGTTATAAAAAGAGAGCGAGTAAGTCAAAAAGATATCCTCTGATATGTTTTGATAACGTATGTAAAATTCCCGTTCGAGAGTCCCCCCGTTTATGCGTTTAGGACCATTCAAAAAAGTACGTACATAATTGAGAGAATGCCCGCAGCTTACTTTTTACTGATCACTTTAAAATTAATTACATACATGCTTTTGCTCTTTAATCTTTCACATTTACCTTTTCCAGGAACACCTTGGTCTCCTTTGGTTCCATTTGACCCAGGACGGCCTTGTATACCTTGAACACCTTCTGGCCCTCTGGCGCCAGGTAGTCCATCTCTGCCGGCTTGTCCCTGGCATCCATCTTCCCCATCTCGTCCAGGTAGCCCGTTCAAGCCATCACGACCGTCTCGACCCTTTCGACAAGGCTGACAAGTAGAAGGGGACGATTGAGCGAGGGTTTTCTAATGAAAAGAATAGAAGATTGCTAGGAAAGATTGATATGTGTTTTAGTGTGTTCCAAGACCCAATAAAAATATCTTTGCTCCTTTTGACGATCATCTATTTATTTTTAAGGGTGTGAGCATGAAAGTCATTAAAGTTTAGTGTATATGCATGTCTAGCACAGAGCAGGCGACTCACAAGTCTTCGAAAACAATTTCGAAGTAATTCATTCAAAGATTTTTCCTTAAAGAATGAATTTAGGCGGGAATTTAATTTAGCGGATTGCCGAAAAGTTCTATCAGGGGGAAATTCAATTAATGGCAAATATTTGGAATATTACAGGATATTTTTGGAAAATAACTTTTATCAAATAAGCAAAATGATGAAATGACAGGACACGAATTAGGAAATTGCATAAAATAAATTGATTTGGCGGGAAAATTCCATAAAATCAGTAAAATTTTCTTTCCGCCAAAATTTAATCCTTTGTCTAATGTAACATTGAATAGCATTCCGTGCCACTGTTGGCATGTGCCGACAAGAGCATATTTTCGATTTTTGTTGTCAGTATCGGCATTTGCCGATAAGAGAGGTCTCGACCTATTTGCCATAGGTTTTCTAAGTGCATTGATAGTTCGATATTGAACTAGATTGCATTAAATAGAACTGTTGAATAATTAAAATATATCTCAAAAATGTTTTTCATAATTATACATTTTTCAACTCAAAGTTAACACATATCACTTATATTTCTGGTATTTTTCAGAAAATAAAAGCTAAATGCGATGGTTAACTCTGTGGTCGCTGATGTCGGGATGTTCCGACATCTGGCAAATAGGTCGAACCCTTAAAAACACGAACGGCAGTTAAATGCCATGACAAGCACAGGCCGAAAGCTTATATCGACCTGTGCTGACCAATCCAGATTCTATTCAAGAAAAGTACCCATAACCACCATCCAAGATCTTGGATGAAGTTCAAAGTTGATATTTTTATTCCCGTCATTGAAAACACAACTCAAAAATATCATAAATGCTTTTCAAAAAGAGTCAGTGACAGAGAGTCATCAAAAAAGGTCTGTCTATTATTTCGATTCAATTAAAGTGACATTTCTATAATTAACAGTTTATTAGTAATTAGTACTAGTAATCGTATGGTTTGGAGTGCAATTAACGATTAATCACGAGTAACAAAGGAGAAAATAGTAATTTGAGTAATTGACGAGTCCGGAGGACGAGTGCAAATTACGGTATTTTCTCCTTTGTTACGAGTGGTTAATCGTTAATTGCACGACAAAACATACGATTCCGAGGTAATCGTCAGTAAATAGTTTTGAAAAAGAATCTTTTTCTAACTTTTATATTTTTGTAAACATTCGAAAACCTCCTTTTTTTCTTTTGTTTAAAAAGAAAACATTGCAGTGTAATTTTTCTTTGTTTTCAATTAAAGAGCTATTGTAACGTAAAATTTCTTTGTTTTTTATTATATAGTTAAAAAAAGTCTCTGACACAGGACTTGGGAGAGAAAAGAATAAGGGGACAAAAGTGTCCCCCCGCCGAAGAGTGCAAAAAGTGGTAATAGTGCAATTAACGATTAATCGCACTCCTCTTAACCAATCAGATTCGAGTAATTTTGCACGGCTGACGATTACATTGCTGTTATACATTTGGGGATCATGTAAAAGATTTCCTTTGAAAGAAACTCATTTCAATTATACACTTAGAGAGGTTTCTGGGGAATTCGTAAATAGTAAACTGCATACTGATACAGTCTGCTAAACTAATATGGTAATATTTTCTCTTCATCTTTGATTTTTTCTACAGTGATTAGATTGACAAATGCGCGATAAAACTTCTATTATTGGTATCAGAGGTTAAAATGTTCTCCACCTCTATGATATTCAAGGTATGGAATAAAATAGTGCTAAGTTTTGATGGGTAATTAACCTTTTTGTTTCGAAGTTTTTTCAAACTGTCCGCAAAGAATTGAACTGTTTTAAATTCTTCGGAAAATTTTTCTAAATTAATGCATCAAAAGTTATGGTTGTTTTTCCATGAAAAATTGAGATGAAAAATTAGTCAAAAAGCACTATTTTTAAGATTTTGAGACAAGTAAGCTTTTAGAAAAATTTCCCGAAAATCTTTTTTAGTTTGGTAAAAGATACACCATTACTGAAAAAAGAATTTCAAAATGTTTTTCTTCGCCGAAAATAAGCTCTTCAAAGTTGAAAAGAGTATTTCGGAAAAAGTCTTCATGTTCTTCTTCATCAAATCTTTTCTTTGCGATTCTTGAATTTTCAGACTCAAGGATAATTGGCCTAACAGAAAATATATAGCTGCATCAGGCAGAAATTTATATTTTGTACATGACAAATATCAATATTCACTCTGGTCAGAGCCCTTAAAATAATTCATTTCAAAATTCCGAGTTATAAGAGTTATAACTCGGCATTACGTTTTCGGGTTTTATTATTAGATTTCTCAACTAAATTTAACATTTCAGCCAGTGCTAGGAAGCCAAATAAACAAATCAGTACTGTGATCAATGAATCATATGAAAATAAAGTAAAGTATATTTTAATTAAAAAGCTTTGCAACGATCCTTGACAAAGGTCAAGGATGAATCCGGAAAAAATATTGAATAAAAGATGGTAGATTTTTTTCTGAAATTTCAAAAGTGCAAAAGGGTGTAATTACAAAACTGCGCAGCTCGAAATTAAAAAAGTGTGCAGAAAAATTAAAAAATTTAATGTTTTTATAAGGGGTGGTGGACTAATTCTTTCTCTTGTTTTTTTATCGCCCTTTGAATGCTGTTGTTGTTTGACAAACTTTTAGATTTTTATGTTTTGATTTACATTTGAAATGTTCTTTTTATAAAAGAAACTTGCTTTGTTTTGAAAAAAATTTGAATGTCATTAATAAATACGATAGTAAAAATACATTCGAAAACATTTCAAATAAAAAAACGAGAAAAACAAAGGGATGGGCAGCCCTAGGCAGACAGAAATTGAAATTACTAAATGTAGATGGGCCTTAGATTTCAAAACAAAGACTGAATAAAGTCTAAACCAGGCTCTATCCAATCTATCAATCAAAACAAACTTATCGAGAACAAAAACATTGCTTGCGAAAATGAAAGTGTCACACTGAAAACAAAAAACAGACATACAGACATACAGACTACGGCTATGAATATATAGAAATTTTTTCAAAATTTTACCTCCTGGCTCCAATGAGGATTATCATCGGAAAAGTTTTTATCTTTTTACTCTGGTCTGTGAAATACACGGCTACCCCACAACCTATCCAAATTAGCTACCCTGCTTTTTAGATCAACCCCAGTTAAAGGGTTAAAGATACAATGGAAGTGGTAAAACTCAAGAACTTACTTTTGGACTGCTTTTCGTGTCTAAAGCTGCATCTTCATTTGCGACATCGGTTGAACTGGTTGAGCCAAGTACCAGCAAAATTTGAATGAAAAGTATTACTTTTTTCATGTTTGATGGTTTAGCAGATTTCTTCAGCTTTTTGCGTGCTCTTTTCTATCTCTTTCGTTTGTGTCGTCGATTGCCTAAAATTTTCAGAATTTAAAGAAAATAATATAGTTCCCAGATCCTTTTTGTAATTTTTGAGGTTGAATTGGAACTAAAAGTTGCTCTCAAATTGTCAACGTTGTCGCGAGTCAGTATTTTTGAGATAACCGATAACTTAACTTATCTTAACTTTAAATCCTAGGTTCAAAACCTCTTATGTGATCCGCCAAAACGAAGCTCAAACAATAAATAAAACAGCAGCTTTTTATATATCTTCAAGACTTTAAAATAACAAAGTTTACATACCAAATACGATGCTTGCTAGAGAGTTATAACTACTTTTAAATTAAAATTCAGTATTTATAATGAAAATTCTATGCAAGAGAGGAATAATGCTCCTCATTTGCATGATAATAAGTCTAATTCCAAATATGGCTAACGAAAAAAAATTTAAAGGTAGAACAATGTTTTTCAACGCCCTAAAATCTGTCTTCGCATCGTTGAAACAAAAGCTATTGTTAAGGTTGGTTAACTTACGTGTCGATTCGAAATGGTAAACAACGACATTTGGGAGAAGCTCAATGTATGCTTAATTCCCATGGTCATGTTTGAACAAGTACCGAATTTGTAAAATTCTAAGAATTTGTAAAATTCTAATGCAAACTAATCACATGGTTACGTTTGCATAAGAATAAAGTCCTAATCAAATCATTTGGAAGTATAATTATAAAGAAAAACAGGAGTTGAATTTGTCGGTAATTGGTCGTTAAAATCTTTTAGTTTCTTTTATGAAATATACTAAAAGAAAATACTAAGCTCGCCCGACAAAATACAACTTTTTAGTAGAGCCCAAGATGTCTCTGAACATTCTTACTATCAATATTGAAGATTTCTAGCCTTCTAATATACGAAAATTAAATAAAACTTCGTC
>NW_027104112.1:0-2528 GCF_902728285.1 Clytia hemisphaerica | reverse complement strand
TTTTTATTGGAATTGGAGCGCGATGTTTTATGAGTTTTCTAGAAACCTTATTATTAAGCTAACTTTTTTATTTCTTTTTCAATAGTGTTGATAGTTTCTCCCAATAGCTTTCATTATAAATTTTTGGACCTACCTCCGGGTACCCCGGTGGAGGTCCTATGAATTAACCGTTGTCTGTTCGTCCGTTCGTTCATTCGTTCGTCTGTTTGTCTGTTACCAGCTTTTCTCCCGAGATTGGCTCATTAGTTTTTTTCTGATTTTTGGCACAAAGATGCAAAATGGCCAAAATGTGACGGAGCCCGATTTTCGAAAAAAAAAATTTCCGGAAAAACTGGTTTTTTCACGAGATTTTATCATTAGTTTTTTCTGATTTTTTGCTCAAAGATGTGTAGTAACAATGCCCAAAACATGGCTGAGTCCGATTTTTGAGAAAAAAAATTTTCCGGCGGAAACATGCCGGAAATCGCCGTTTTTCTATATTTTTATTTTACTTTTTCCTTATAATTGGTTGTTTTCATTCAAAAACATTATTAATAGCAATGCCCACCATCAAGCATGTTTCAATTTTTAATAAAATTGATTTTTGAAGCTGGAACTATTAAAAAATTGCCGGAACAACCTATTTTCGCCGGAAAGACAGTATTTCTTGAATTTCTCGAGCTGTACTTTATATTATTTTATGAAATTTTGCACACTGATGACAATACGTGACAGAGCCCATTTTTCGAAAAACATTTTTTCCGGCCGAAAATGTCGGAAATATGCCGGAAAAACCGGTTTTGCAATTGTCAATAAAACTGATTTTTGCGACCAGAACTTTCTATTTATTTTTTCCCTACAACCCTTCCCTCCCCCCCCCCCCCATCAACAATCAATGATGAATTTATTGCGTTATGCATTTTCGCTAAACGCTGTAATTTCTGACTGATTTTTTTCATTTTTCTCCTCGCATTGCTATCTAACTTTCATCATCAGGTAGATCAACATTTAGCTTGTTTTGAATAAAATTCACGTCTTTTTAAGAGAACATTTAAAATTTTTGAAGTTTTGGAATGCTCTTAACTTTTTCAGCTTTGAGCATTAAAAATTTTATTTTTTTTATTTTTTGTCGATATCTATGGTGGCCCATGAGGGCCAAGTTAAATTGTTTTGACATTTCTATAAAAAAATTCAAAACAATTTACTTTTCACATTCATTTTTGCAATAGCTTTTAATTTAAGTTTTGAACTAAATTTTGATTTCAAAATTGATTTACTTTCTATTTTCGTTTCAAATTAAAAACGGGTTTGTTTTCAAAAAAGATTTCCAACTCAGCCCATCGAGGCCATGTCATTTTAAAATCAATTTTAATTTTTTTTAAATGAATTGATCTGACAGCCCATTGAGGCCACTCATAGAAATGAGTAAATTTCAACAGATAAAGTTTCTTTTGATAATAGAACGAACCAGTTGTTTGTTTTAGGGGGGGGGTCACATTGGGGTTTCCTCGGAGCCAAAAATATTAAAGCATATGGCGGCAACATGAAAGGGGTTAGAAGTAAATAAAACTTCCCTCTTATTACACTCTTTTTTTTATAAGAACCAGTAAATTTTTGCTGAGGCTCGGCCTTGAATTGTTCTTATTTTTTCCAACGTAAAAAACAAGTTTTGGCTATTTACTTTATTATTTAGAGGATTTTAGAAACCAGGGCAACCAGGTATTCTTTTTGCTATAACTCTCTAACTTCAGCCTCTCCACTGTTCTTAAATTGTTCTTATTTTTTTGGCATTTTTGAGCCTCATTGTTCTTATAGAATTGTTCTTATATAAAAAAAGTGTATTTCCTCTCTTCTCAACATTTTTCCTTTCATACTCGCATGCTGCATATTAAGAAAAAATTCGGCTCTTTATTTACACATCAAAACAAAGGCTCTTCATGTTCCCCATTGTTTGATGAATAATTTTGTCTGCAAAAAGAAGTAAATTTTTCAAGACAATACAACCCACCAGCCAAACAATGAACAATAGAAAGGAAAAGCACTGTGACGGACAAAAAATCTCTCATTTATGGTACCATAGAACACTGGAGTAAAGGATATCATTTTATACTCTCCTACACATTTGTAAATATGTTTGGGGTCTAAGCACTAAGTTGTTTTGGCCTTGATGGGCCGTGAACTGTAAACAAACCAATAAGTAACCATAGTAACTTCAATCTTTTAAGGTTGTAGGGGTCTGGAGATAAAGCTGTCTTTGGCACTGATGGGCTACGTGAGAAAAGTGATTTTAAAAATAAAAAAACAAAATGCTTTTTAAAATGATATCGAAAAGTAAATGAGAATTAAAACAAAATTTAAATCATTTGTGTGGCCTTGCTGGGTCGTATTTTAAGTTGTTTTTAAAGACATTTTGAAGACGAAATTACTTTTAAATTGATTTTGAAATGAAAGTTAATTTAAATTGTAAAATGAAAGTTATTTTCATTTATAAAAAAAAAATTTTCTGAGTTTTTCAATAAAAAATTACTTGGCACTTATGGGCCACCATA
>NW_027104111.1:6264-29549 GCF_902728285.1 Clytia hemisphaerica | reverse complement strand
CCGTAGAAAGAATTAAAGATGAAGAGCAAATATTACCATATTAATGTCTAGCAGACTGTATCAGTATATATAATTCTATATCACTGACTCTTTTTAAAAAGCATTAATGACATTTTTAGTTGTGTCTTCAACAACGGGAATAAAAATATCAACTTCGAACTTGATCCAAGATCATGGATTGTCGTCATGGTTACTTTTCTATCCGTTGATTGCGTTCTGAATAGAATCTGGATTGGTCGGCAAACAAATTTTTGATTAACAAGAATTCTCAAGATTGCTCTGCTTTGACGTGAGTTCGTTTTCATACCTGCTGTAGCCTCCTAGAAGATGAGAACACAACCAATAATTACAAAAAATATTCTGCAAAAATGCATTGCCTGCTGTTTCTGAAGAATTCAACGATCTTTCAATATCTTCAGTTTCAAAAACGTTTTTTCCCAAGGTCCAATATACAACAATAGTAGGCAAAACATTTCTGTGGTTTCATGAAATAATGATAAAAGTCATTGAAATCTAATTAGATAGCCTGATTGAAGTGATTAAAAAAGTATTCAATTAATGCTTAAGGTGTATCATCCCGGGGGGGGGGGTTGGGTACTTAGGCAAATGAAGGGTACGGTATGTGCCGCCCTTAAGGGTACCTTTTTGGACTTCCAAAGTCTCGCTAAGGGTCGGAAAAATCAGAAAATCAAATTTCAGTCCTACTAAGGGTCGGAAAAAATAGGAAAATTTCAACTTTTTACCCCCTGAAAGATCGAAATTTGGTCAAATTTGTCCCGCTAAGAGTCGTAAAATTCCAAAAATGTTCCTAGTTGGGTAAATGGATTGATAGAGCTTGGACATTACTCGTAGTTCACAAGAGAATAATTCTCTAATTTATAAGTTTGTAACATATTTTGTCAACATTTTTCATCGCTGAAATGCAGAATTTCAACTGCGTGTATACTTTAGAACCTTTTTTATCACTCCAATAATTTTTTTATGACTTGAAAAAAATAGTATGCAAAAGTTGGGAGTCTGTGTTATAAGAATATCATAATTTGAATTCCATACTCTCTGAAATTATTATTCCATACTTTTGAGTCAAAATTTGGAAATATTAGTTGGAGTTTTGACAAGCTGACGATGAATCCTATTCTCTCTCGCTGTTTTGGATACCTTGTCTACGCCTGGACATCTAATTATTTACTGGAGATGTAAATTCAATTGAATCATTAAACATATCTATTTATATAAAAAGAGTTCAAAAAATCATAAAAGGACATAAATTTCAAAGAACACAAAATTTCTCAGGTTAAAATCAACAAAAGTTAAAATATTTCAAAATCACAAAATTTAAGAATTTCTCTATTTAAATATACCCAAATTATAATTATAATATATTTATTAAATCAGTCAATTATGATCAAATAAAGTGCCCAACACTCAAAATAAATTAAGGAGGTCCATCGATGAAAGAAGAAACATAGAAAGAAAAAACTTCTTAAAGAATTTTGATGAGAAAACATTCGAATGATATAGAGGTAGGCAGAAGGCTAAAAGAAATCATAAAAAACTTCAGATTTTGCAAATAAAGAACGAGAAAGAAAAATAAAACCAACTAAAAAAGAATTCGATTATAATTACAATATGCTGCGTGAAATTATTGAAATTGTATGAAATAAATTATAGTTCAAGAGCAAGTTCAATGTATAGTTCAAGTACAAACTAAACTCAGGATCACAACCAAATTTGCTATTGAACTACCAACCCAATTTCATAAAATAAGGGTTTAAGAACAAACATCCTGGTCATTCGCAGTTGTCTATAAATTACTTAAAGTATATAAAAAAGTCATCATATCTTGTCATTTTTGTTCATCATAAAATCATAAACGTTTTCACCCCTCTCCCACATTCAGCCCTTTTTACATCGATATTTAATCATCGTTTAGTGGAGCTTCTTCGTCTGCATCGCCTGCGGTTCCGTTCACTTCGTTGTTCATCGTTTCCACGTTCTTATCATCTTTGTTCATCCAGTCTGCTTTTCGTTGCTCGCGTCCGAAACCTTCATCGTAATTTCCTACAAGCAAAAAAAAAGTCATGAAGTTTCAATAACTGAAAAAAGTAATTTGGGTTTCAGCATTGATTCAAAGATTCAACTTCAAAATCAAAGTAACGCGAATTGAAGCTAGAAATAGCTAGAAGTTTGAATTTTCACTGCCAATCAAACATGGAACTGTCATCGCGTTAAAATTCAAATTCAAACTCAAACCAAGTCTGTCTGCTTTTCAGCTGTAACATTTGAAACATGAGGTTTGGAATGTATGCCGATCATCCTTTGATAAATTCATTGAAGGCAACATGAGCGCCGCCTGACTTAAAATTCTTCCGTTAAAAAGTTTACTATGATAAAGAACAGTTATTGAGAGTAATCACGAAGCTCCTGGAATGAGGCAGTTGTTTTGCTACTATTAGATCTAACGACTTCGTTTTTCAGCCGTTTGGTAACTACGGTGATGTGGTAATAGACGATATCGGCTTTCGATAAATGCAATGCATTCTGGTTTCTCGGGACTCTCAAAGGAATTATAATAGATCAATTATAATAGATTATAATTCCTTTGAGAGTCCCTAGAAACCAGAATGCATTGCATTTATCGAAAGCCGATATCGTCTATTTCAAAAACATTTTGTACTGTATGCTGTCAATAACATTTTGAATTAAGAACAAACCTTTCAGTTTGAATAGTTGCTTGAGATGTGGTTTGCAGTAAATTTCTCCTTGTAAGGCTGCATAGTTTCCAAGACTATAAAGGTTCAAAAGTGAAACTTTCGGAATTTTCATAATGTCAATGTAATCTGAATCATCATGCAACAAATAAGAAATGTCTACAGAAAGATACCAAAAAGACATTCACTAACCAATCTTATTGACAATTTTCTCAGCAAACAAACTTACTCCCACATGAAGAAATCGTGAAAACCAGCAAAGACTCATTATACAGTAGGGCTGTAGTATTGATAGTAATAAGTCGAGATGCGATAAGAATAAGCTTTTCGAGCCCGACGATGTACGAAGAGCTTACCTACCCGACAGTTCGATTACATGTTTTGCATTTGAAACAGAACTTGTGGTACATATGTTTATCGGCTTCTAATTTTTCCATTGGGTACACCGTCTTGTTGCAGACAAAACATTTATTGGATGTGGCACCACCGCCACCGAACTTTTTGGCTGCGCCACCACCGCTACGGTTGATCTGGAAAAAGAAGACAAATGATTTAACGCTTAAAAGATTCATTGAGTGAAAACAAATCTCAACAGAAAATTCAATTTTAGAAATTAAATACTTGGGTGGAAAGAAATTACACTAGCAGCTGCAATCCAATGATGGGTCAAATTTCTTTCTACGATCCTTATCGTTCATTTTTATAGGTTTAGAGTGTACAAAAGTCATCAATCAAGATATCTCATTACTCGAGTCTCTACCTAAAGGTGTGTTATCACAGATATCTAAGCCCGAAGGGCTAGATTTGCAACTTTAAGCTTTCTCCAGCAAAAAAAAGTGAAGCAAAAATTTGACTTTTTAAATTTCGTGCCGATGGATAGGATCTAGCATTTTAATTGTTTTCGGAGCGCGAGATCAAAAAACGTAGGCGACAAACGCTATTTCACATCTCTCAAACCGGTGAAATTGCATATTTTAGTCACATGACTCTGGTAGGAAATCCTTCCAAAGATGAGCTTCACTTTTTGATAAAAGCCGCAAATCTAGCCCTTCGGGCTTTACAGATATCTGTGTGTGTTATCTGTTTTTGAGAATGCTGACAAAGAAAGTATATCTCAAGAGCCGGTGTAAGCAAATACCTTTAGAGGCTCGTTCGTGTTGTTGGAACTGATGTTGAGTTTGGATATCCTTTCGCTCACCGACATGATTAGAAAATATTTCCGGACCCGTTTATTAATTTTTTATTTGTTTATGAGTATGTTTGACTGTCAAAAGAAGTGTATATTTGTAGCTGATTTGGATTTTGTTAACCTTAGGACATTAACCAACTTCGTAGCATTCGTGCATCTGTTACACGCTACACGCTTTTTTTTATAAGAATACACTTTATAAGAATGTCCATAATGAAAATGGCCAAAAAATTAAGAATAATGCTAAGAATATCACCATTATGGATTTTTGCTACTCAAGCTAAGAATGCCATTTTTAGAGCATTTTCTATTATAATTTGTCAATTACCCCCAAGTAAGGCTCACTCCTTTCACAAAAATTCCATTTTATGTTTGAGACATATGTATTAAATGTTAAATCTAGTCTGAATTAGGATCCTTGAATTAGGATGATTTTCCTAAAAAGTGAAGAACATCCATAATGAAATGGTTTTACACCATTCTTATAAAAAAGCGTGTATTTTCCGTTCAATTTACAGGGGAAAATGCACAAACATGTACAGATTTCCCTTAAAGAAGGGAAGTTGACAATTAACTTGGGAATTCAAACTTAAATCTCAATTCGAAAAAGAGTGCTCAACCATATAAAGTTTTCATATTTGATGAAATAGGCTAAAAACTAACAAGGAAGAACGATAGTAAATGTGAATACTGCCCCTGTAAACCACTCTACTGATCAAAAATATATAAACACAATATAAATACTCCAATTTTCGTCATCGGTCAAATCCAAAGTCAAACCAGAAATTATACACAGAAAATATTCAAAACCAAAAATTCTAAACGTTTACGAGGTTGAAATGAAAGAAGAAGCTGTACATACATCAAAAGAGAAGTTTTATTTTCCCCAATGTTTTTATTTCACGAGGAAAAAGAACACGCTATAGAGTACAAAAACTATTTCTTCCTTTTTTTCTTTTTGCACATTAGGGCACCTGATAAGAGATGAATGATGGTTATGAATTGATAGAAAAGACGTGAATAGGGTTATCTCTTCATCTTATATTCTATTTGATTAATGAAACCTTTCAAAAAACCAATTCATTTATTCACAAAAAGATACAGCATCAAATAATAGAGAAAAAGGTCTTTCAACCAGTATTTTGATACAAAGTCATGCTAATACCTATACCCAATGATATTTTGACACACCCTGTAAGGGAAATCCGACTCCGAAACCGGGAAAATTTTGATAATTTTGATAGTCAAGAGAGACTTGAAGTTTTGTCTGTGACCTCCCTTGGTCACAACCTTAGTAATCGTGTAAGTAACATTCTGTAAAATAGACTTGTTGCTTTCAACTGGCAGTAAAAAACGTTTTTAGTCGATATAGTACTTCCCTTCGTTGGAGCAACAGTTTATTATACACATACAAGCATAAACATTCATATAGTAATCAAACGAGGATTTACTGGAACCAGTTTTCCTTCTGTTTTCAGACTTATTGACAGACCATTTCCCTTTCGATAAAGACACATTTAAGGATGGAAACAGTTTCAACACTCACAAGTTTTGCGTTTTGCGTATCAACGATCTACCACAAAAATCAACGAACAATGATCCCGTAAAGTGATCGTATCTTGATATTATATCATAATAACCAACCAAGATTTTAAAGAATCCGTATATTGGATGGTAAATATTGACTTATATCATAATTCATAATATTGTGTAACCGTAATACGATGGATAGTGTCTTTAATTGTATCTATTTCACTTTTTAATTAAAAATAAAAAGATACCCCATTACACGCTCTTGCAAGCAGCTTTAAAACGCCAAGGAAACATCAAACATCAAAGCATTTGGGGATTAGAGACGATTAAAAACACTTTCTCAAAGAGCGAAAAAAACAACTAATTCCAGAAAAAAGCAGCAACCCAATAACCGAGATTTAGTAGACAAAGTGAAAACACGCAGTCAGAACATACCCCGAGAAGAAAAAGGCGATGGAAAACGGAAAAAAGACTTCCAAAAACAGCGAGTTCTCTTGAAGACATTTATACATTTAACAAGTAAGAGGTCAAGAAATTTTTCTCTATTTTTCGAGAGAAACCACACTGAGACGCTAATTGAACTAATTCAAAATATATATGATGATTTTCACTCACATTTTACAAAGTTATACAAAATAAAAAAACGATTATCAAATTCTGAAAGTTTAACAGTACAACGTACGGAAAACTTTGAATCTATGAGGAAAGTGTACTCCAATTTTAGGCATATACAAGCATACTTAAATCAACCATAAAAGTTTTCCCTATTTGCTCGGTTCAAAATGTCTGTTGTTTTCCAACGATCTAATTTCGAATGCATCGCGCTCCTTCCCCATTTTTACAAAAAGCAGATGAGTAGACCAAACAAGTGAAGTATGGGTCAAAAATGGGAAAAATTTGACCTCAAGTGATTATTTACACAGAAGCCATCTCTCCACTTGACTAGATTTAAAATAGTTGGATATCGCTATCATAAATTTAGAAACAAAACTCGTCAACAAATATCTAAAGAAAACAATAGGATTTCATTTACTCACCGAGTTTTCCATGTTATGAGACTTAATCTGCCCTTGTTTCCACTAGCGACCGTTTTCAGCTCGAAAAGTGTCTGTAACAAGGTCTGAAGGCGGCGAGAGAACTAGTAGCAAGAGTGGTAAAATCATGGAACAAAAACAACGTATGAAACAATACGAATTTTATAAGAATTGATGTAGAATACACAGTTTGCGGAAAAGAAACAAGGAGGATTAAAATATTAAGATATGCGATACAGTTGAAATGTCGCTCTGGATCTTTTTGATGCAACCTGGCTTGAAAACAGTGGATTTACGTTGTCAGAGGTTTGGAAAGACAATTAAGAAAGAACTGATAACGTTTCAGTCTAAATATTGTAAAAAAATAACTAGGACTCCCCAAACAGAAAATAATACTGAAGTAATAATAAATACTCAAGTGTAGCTGGAAAATATATTTTCCTCAAAACACCCATTCCAGGGGGAAGGGGGTCATGCAGTTGGTACCAGACATCATGACGGTTAGTACCGTGGTGGGTCATATTTGATCTTTGGAATTTGCAGTTAGTACCTTGTGGGTACTAACTGTTGTAAGAGGTGGTGTACTATAAATCTTAACTCAACCAGATTCTACTTTTAGGGTACTAACTGCTATGAGGGGTGGTACGTGCTTTAAAATTCAAATCAATCAAATGGTACTTTTTGGGTACTAACTGTAAAAAAGCTGGTCTTATCCAAATCAATAAGCCTTTTTCAATGCAGGAGCTTAATTTGTCTTACTCTCCAGACTTACCAAATTAGCTCGAATCTTAATTGCGATGTAAAAGATTGTTTGTTTTGAAATTGTGTGCAGCTACTAAATTACGTCATTATGATTTACATTATGTTATGCTCCTCAGCTAACTTTAAAGTTAAGTTAAGCAGCATTGCAATGTCTTCTTAATCCCCTTGCATCCAGTCGCTTGTCAAACAATGCAAAAGTGATGTTTTTCATTTCCGGGGCTTTAGATCTAATAATATGTTGGGAAGTTTTATATGTTAGGCATAATAGCTTTGTACCATATATGCTTGGCTTTGCATTTATTATAAATCAAATAGAGAAAAATTACCAACGCTAGTATAATGTCAACCCCAGGGCTACATAGGGTGCTAGCATGTTTCAAATAGTGATTACCTTGAGTGTCGGTTACTCAAGACCACTATATAAGGCAGAATAGGGGGTGGTGTCAACCTGCCAATAGTCAAATGCACTTAGTACTGGGGGTACTAGGTGCAAATAGGGGTGGTCTCAACCTACTAGTAGTCAAATACACTTTGTACTTTGGGGTACTAAGTGTGATAAGGGGTGGTGTCAATCTGTCGATAGTCAAATGCACTTAGTACCCCCCTGCCCATTCCCGTAGTTTTGTTAATGACAAATTTGGTACTTTTTTGACGGCTTTACAGTAGAAACGCACCTATTTTTGGGTAGATATATTGTGCTCTGAAAGGCCAGCTAAACGACATTTAATCGGAGGCGTGATTCAATGAGGTTTTGACATTTAAATAAGCAGTTCTTTACTTAAGTTAGACAACGTTCTTCAACATAAAAATCGACGCCAATAGACGATATCGGCTTTCCGAATTCTCCCCGAATGATTACCCATGATGCATTGCGCAAAAAATTCACGGAAAGTCAATATCGTCCGTGAATTTTTTTGCGCAATGCATCGTGGGTAATCATTCGGGGAGAATTCGGAAAGCCGATATCGTCTACACGCTTTTTTTTTTATAAGAATACACTTTATAAGAATGTCCATGATGAAAATGGCCAAAAAATTAAGAATATCCTAAGAATATCACCATCATGGAATTTTGCTATTCAAGCAAAGAATATCATTTTTAGAGCATTCTAAATTATAAATTGCCAATTACCCCCAAGTAATAAGAATGCTGTGAGAATATTTTAGGATGATTTTCCCAAAAAAGTTAAGAATATCCATGGTGAAATGGATTTACACCATTCTTATAAAAAACAAGCAACATGCTGAATGGACCTACCTAATGATTAACATCAGATGAAAATAAGAAAAAAGTGACAATAATTGTACAAAAATTCAGAATGGAAAAATAAAGCTTGTGTGTTGAATAATGTAAAATGGTAAAAAGGAATTTCCCCAAATACGAAAATCACTTAAACCATTCAGGCCCAAAAAACCCTTTAAGCTGTTTTTGGCCCAAATTTGCCCAAATATATTTTTTTTCGAAAATCTGGCTCCGTCACATTTTAGGCATTGCCATTTTGCATCATTGTGCCAAAAATCAGAAAAAAATGATGAGTCAACTTTGAGAAAAGCTATATTTTCTTATTTGGTTAAAGGGAATTTCCCCAAAATACGAAAATCCGTCTTTTAAGGCGAAAAAGAATTTTCCGGGAAAAACCACTTCAGCCATTCTTTAGAGAATCTTGCCCTGCATCTTTGTACAAAAAATCAGAAAAAAGTAATGACAGGATTTTGCACAAAGTCCAAAAAACCCTATTTTTAGGCAGTTTTTGGCCCAAATTTGCCAAAATATATTCTTTTTCGAAAATTGGGCTCCGACACATTTTAGGTATTGCCATTTTGCATCATTGTGCAAAAAATCAGAAAAAAATAATGAGTCAACATTGTTAAAAGCTATATTTTCTTATTTGGTTAAGAGCCATTTTTTTTAAGAGTCTTCAGGGTGTGATACCTCATCCTCTTGGATTTTGATGAAATTTTAACCAAATGGTCCATCACACAAGAAAATAAGACCCTGAAAATTTCACCTTGATATCTCAAGTAGTTTTGAAGATACAGCGTCTCAAAGATAGGCTTCTAAGCGGAAATTGACCCCTAAAAATCATGAACTCTGGTGGGGAGCAGATTTTGAAAGCCAATGAATTTTTATTCAAGTACATTAGAAAGCTGATTTACAGTGGATTTCAAGAACTTTTTGTAGGGAATCAGAAAAAATCAAATTGAGTCTCCAAAATTTTCCCCAAAAATCTCTAGCACCTCCTGTAGAGGGCTTCAAACTTTGTGTAATCTGGGTTTGGAAGCACTTTTAGCTGTCTGCTGATGGTCCTTGAGACTTTTTTGAAGCAAACTTTTGACCTGGAGTGGTTTACTGGTGGGTTTTGGCCACAAAAATAACATTTTCAGGATTTCTATTTTTGCGTAACCGTCAAAAATGGCCGAAAAAATTGCTATTTTGGCTGATCTGGAGCAAAATTCAAGATGGCGTATCTTTTTGAACCCCCTACAAATTTTTTTGAAACTTTCAGTAATGCTTCCTTAGTAGGTCTAGTTTATAACCTCAAAAAATCTCAGTGGGGCCTTGAAGTCTCTTAAAGATATGATCGATTGAAAATTTGCTTAACTTCGTTGTTTTTTTCCCTCCTAAAATAAAATGCTAAATCAGGCCCACCTAAGGGCTCTAAAGGTAAATTCTTGTCAAAATATTGGTTGATCTTCTCTAGCCAACTAATCATTGGCATTAAGGGAACAACTGTAAAAAAATTCAGGTCATTTCCATTAACAGATGACATTTTATGACTGTTTCTTTATTTTTAAATATAAAATATGTAAAAAAATGGGACTGACATCTGGCCTTTCCTACCATTCCAGGGCCTATATTTTCAGGAAAAGCCTCAACCTTTCACAGTTTGGTGAATATTATTCTTAAATATAAGCAGGTTACTTCAACTAAATGGGTTTAACAGTACTTAATTCCTATTCAAAAACTTTTTAGACTCATTCAGAAATCCTACTTTGACAATAATTTGCGCTTTACTGCAAAATTTCTAAGTCCAAGTGTCGTGATTAAACTTTAGAATGTCCAATATTTCTTGTCCAGAAGATTTAAACATCATTGTTTGCAGTATCTCATAAAATATCACCCTAGTAATGTTGCTTAGTTATTTAAGAATCAACAAGTAAGGCTGTCAGTGTACACAAATATAGAGATATTGGACATTCTAAAGTTAATCACGACACTTGGACTTAGAAATTTTGCGGTAAAGCGCAAATTATTGTCAAAGTAGGATTTCTGAATGAGTCTAAAAAGTTTTTGAATAGAAATTAAGTACTGTTAAACCCATTTAGTTGAAGTAACCTGCTTATATTTAAGAATAATATTCACCAAACTGTGAAAGGTTGAGGCTTTTCCTGAAAATATAGGCCCTGGAATGGTAGGAAAGGCCAGATGTCAGTCTCATTTATTTACATATTCTATACTTAAAAATAAAGAAACAGTCATAAAATGTCATCTGTTAATGGAAATGACCTGAATTTTTTTACAGTTGTTCCCTTAATGCCAATGATTAGTTGGCTAGAGAAGATCAACCAATATTTTGACAAGAATTTACCTTTAGAGCCCTTAAGTGGGCCTGATTTAGCATTTTAGAAGGGAAAAAACAACGAAGTTAAGCAAATTTTCAATCGATCATATCTTTAAGAGACTTCAAGGCCCCACTGAGATTTTTTGAGGTTATAAACTAGACCTACTAAGGAAGCATTACTGAAAGTTTCAAAAAAATTTGTAGGGGGTTCAAAAAGATACGCCATCTTGAATTTTGCTCCAGATCAGCCAAAAATAGCAATTTTTTCGGCCATTTTTGACGGTTACGCAAAAATAGAAATCCTGAAAATGTTATTTTTGTGGCCAAAACCCACCAGTAAACCACTCCAGGTCAAAAGTTTGCTTCAAAAAAATCTCCAAGGACCATCAGCAGACAGCTAAAAGTGCTTCTAAACCCAGATTACACAAAGTTTGAAGCCCTCTACAGGAGATGCTAAAGATTTTCGAGGAAAATTTTGGAGACTCAATTTGATTTTTTCTGATTCCCTACAAAAAGTTCTTGAAATCCACTGTAAATCAGCTTTCTAATGTACTTGAATAAAAATTCATTGGCTTTCAAAATCTGCTCCCCACCAGAGTTCATGATTTTTAGGGGTCAATTTTCGCTTAGTAGCCTATCTTTGAGACGCTGTATCTTCAAAAATACTTGAGATCTCAAGGTGAAATTTTCATGGTCTTATTTTCTTGTGTGATGGATCATTTGGTCAAAATTTCATCAAAATCTAAGAGGGTGAGGTATCACACTTTCTTTATTCTGAAGATTTTTAAAAAAAATGGCTCTTAAAGGGAATTTCCCCCAAAATACGAAAATCCGTTTTTTAAGGCGAATAAGAATTTTCCAGGAAAAACCACTTCAGCCATTCTTTAGAGAATCTTGCCCTCAATCTTTGTACAAAAAATCAGAAAAAAAGTAATGACAGGATTTTGCACAAAGTCCAAAAAACCCTATTTTTAGGCAGTTTTTGGCCCAAATTTGCAAAAATATTTTTTTTCTAAAATCGGGCTCCGAAACATTTTAGGTATTGCTATTTTGCATCATTGTGCAAAAAATCAAAAAAAAAATAATGAGTCAACATTGTTAAAAGCTATATTTTCTTATTTGGTTAAAGGGAATTTCCCCCAAAATACGAAAATCCGTTTTTTAAGGCGAATAAGAATTTTCCAGGAAAAACCACTTCAGCCATTCTTTAGAGAATCTTGCCCTCAATCTTTGTACAAAAAATCAGAAAAAAAGTAATGACAGGATTTTGCACAAAGTCCAAAAAACCCTATTTTTAGGCAGTTTTTGGCCCAAATTTGCCAAAATATTTTTTTTTTCGAAAATCGGGCTCCGACACATTTTAGGTATTGCCATTTTGCATCATTGTGCAAAAAATCAAAAAAAAATAATGAGTCAACATTGTTAAAAGCTATATTTTCTTATTTGGTTAAAGGGAATTTCCCCCAAAATACGAAAATCCGTTTTTTAAGGCGAATAAGAATTTTCCGGGAAAAACCACCACTTCAGCCATTCTTTAGAGAATCTTGCCCTCCATCTTTGTACAAAAAATCAGAAAAAAGTAATGACAGGATTTTGCACAAAGTCCAAAAAACCCTATTTTTAGGTAGTTTTTGGCCCAAATTTGCCCAAATAAATTTTTTCTCAAAAATCGGGCTCCGTCACGTTCTGAGTATTGCCATTTTGCATCATTGTGCCAAAAATTAGAAAAAAATAATGAGCCAATCCTGAGAAAAGCTGGTAACAGACGGACGGACGAACGGACATGGGTTAATTTATAGGACCTCCACCGGGGCACCCGGAGGTAAGTCCAAAAAGCGTGTATTCAACTAGATTTGATACAGAAGTGCATAAATTATTACACAAATTATTACACAAAGCAAATAAAGTTAGAGTTTGAAACGTAAACGTAGAAACTATCAGAAAAAACCAAAACAGACAACCAAAACCAACGAAAGCTTATACATCATGTCCATGACCTCAACCCTCAAGCAAACCTTGAAAATAATTTTTAGAAGGAAAACTCTTTAAATAGCGAGTGGTGTTTTCGGAAAAACATATCAAGGATAGGAAAAGATTGAAAAGATCGATCAACGAGATGTTTGTTTGCAAAATATTTAAATAAACTATCAGTGAATCTGCCAAGACAACTTAAACACACAACAACGAAGAAGGAGATGTGTACACTTGTCAGAGAGAAATTACACATGGAAAACAAAATGGCCGTCAAATGCAGTGAAAAGAAAAAATTCGGTTTGGTGAGGTTTGATAATAGGTTTTTCAGTTGCAATCTTTTGGTAGTAATTTAAAGACAAAATTCAAGTGCTGTGCAGCTGATGGTTCAGTTGTCTAAATGGGGGTATACATGCAATTAAATTCGAGATAAAATATTAACAAAAGTGATTTCATCACGTAAACTGCTTTGTGTTTCAAAACAATTAAGAATCCTTAAACTTTAATCACTTACCACGAAGTTTCGCTTGACTGGCGCACTGTCTTGGGCCTTCGCTTCAAATCGCGCCTTCAGCGAAAGGGCGGAATGGCGTTCTTCTCCTTCCCCATTTTGATTGGACAATCCTTGAAGACGGTTCGATGACGTCATGACTCTATTTTTGCTTTCGATGGCTTTGTTCTCAAATCGTTCCTTTAGAGTTGATGCACCTGAAGAAAGTATTTAGTAGTAACGTTAAATCAAAAATTTTGTGAGCGAGCAGTCTTCAGAAGACTTCAAATATTTCACTTGCTCATTAAAAATGTTATTTTGTTCAAATAAAGCTTCTTTTGGTAGAATCACTTTGTTGCAGGCTTCCCCTGGCCTAAAACAATTCAGTTTCCGTAATCCTTTCCCTTTTTACTGATGTACAGAAACCAGTGTGTGAGCGCCTACTTATTTGTTCTTCTATACCACAATCATCCTTGGTGTGTTTAGCTTCTCCTTTCTCCTCCATGATCACCATTTTATCACTGTCATGTTCATCATCAGAAGACATCTTCACAACTCGGTCAGCATATAAATTCTCCTTCCCTTCTGTTACCAGCACAGGTACAACTGATGAGAATTTCCTTTCCAATTCTTCCGTTTCTTTTCTTAATTCTTCAATAGTGGATTCAGATTCAGATTCCAAGATATCAGATAAAAATGACGAACCATCCGATGAATCAAAACTACTATTATTACTGTCCATTGAATTCAAAACTTAAAAATATTCAAACTTGGTAACGACAAAACAACTAAACTCAAATACTCAAATTTCTCTTATTTGCTTTTACCATCATTTCTCTTGTTAAAAAATTCTTAGATATTTCCTTTCCTTTGATTCTATTTATCTTGAGAGTTTGGTATACCACTCTTTCACGACCTTTACTGTATGATGTCCAAACAATTTCTTTTTACTGTATGATGTCCAAACAACTTCTTCTGGAATGGGTTGGCAGTTTTTCTCTCGAACTTCTAAAACTTATTTTGCTCGTAAGTTTTTTTTACTACAATCGTGATTTTTTCTCTCTTAGATTTAAAATAAGCTTCACACTAAAGAAGGATGATTTTATAAATTAGAAACAGCGTAAAAGTTGTCGAATAAAAGGAGCGAGACTGCCCAATTTTCTCATACAGTTTGATTGTTGATAAACTTTAATCAAAACTCTGGACGATGAAGAAATTAATCTAATAAATGATACTCTAAAATAAGGCGTAAATGCTCAAAGGTTTTAATTTTAGATTATCAGGATTTGTCACTTTAAACCCTATCGATAGTTTGTCTTAGCCTTAGAACAAATGTAGGTTCTCTTTAAATTTGGAAGGAACGACACTAAGGGCGTTCTTATACCTCGAGTAGACAGAATATTTTCGATTAAAATTTATCTGCTTCAATACAAAGGTTTTTTCTTGAGATTTCAATAATAAAAAATTGCTATAAAAGTTAATCGTTTAACAACAAATCAAAATACACCACATCTCTTAGCATGTGGCCTTTGTATCGATAAGGTAAGAAATTCTTGATTAAAAAAGAACTTTCAAAAGATGTGCAAGAAGCTAGCGTATATCACAATGATGTTGAATGATGTGAAACTGGTTTCTTGCTCTGGTGGTGAATTTTTTGTTTTCAATAACCTTAAAATTCTGATTCGACATGAGGCTAATAAACCCAGTATTAGTTGATAATTATACCAGATTAAAGTAAGATAGAAGTCAAATATCTTTTTGTTAGTTTATCGTTCATACTCTGCTGATCGGGAAAAGTATATAAATTCTTTAGGACGCAACTTTTTACGTCATGATGTTGTCGAGCTTAGTACTGTGAACCAAAATACAAGGCCAAAGTAAATTCAATTTGGAAAGTAAGAATATCTTTAACCAAACCTGTGGATCCTCCATGAGCTTGAATACGTGGTTTATCAACAGAAAATCCTCTTCCAACCTTCTTCTCATATCTGTTCCTTCGTTCGGTGGCTGACTGGTGGTAGTCATCAGATTGATCACTTGTGGTTGAACTTGTTCGACTTCCTCTCCTTGGTGCCTTGTTTTCATCCCTGGGATAAAGTGAAAAAAAGTTGGTCTTGTTTATTGAGAAATAAAGCCATGATAATAGTCTATAGCCTTGAAGCTCGGTAATGCCAAGACGGGTTATGAAAAATTTCAATCATATGGGCTGATGAAAAAACGAAACTTTCATTTTCATTGTTAGCATTATACTCTCATCAAGAATGAGATTATTACCTTGATAGCGTCCTTTGTCTGCTCTCTGTGACCTAAAGAAAAGGTAACAAAATTAAAGTGTCTGTGATGACAGATCGGAAAAGCTCATTCCGAAGTCAAAATATTTCTAAAATAAAACCCATGGAAAAAGTATGTAGAGATTCAGAGAGATTCGTCAATTCGACCTTGTTTTAAGCCTCCAATCTGCTTCAAAGTCATGTATATGGTTGTAAGTGAAGTATACAGGCAGGAAGAAAGATGTACAGCTATAAAAGGTTTTGAGTACTCGGAAACAATAACCCACATCTTACTTTAACTGATTGTTGAGATCTTGTGCTTTCTGATCTTGGTTTTTCATCGTCTGACAAATCATCTAAAACATAGAAACAAAAGAACATAATTCCTATGTACCTACCTAGTACTTAGAGCATCAAAATAGGCAGGGTCAGGGAAAAAAAAGCTCTAAACTTTAAAACAGGGGCCCAATACTCAGGTACGTCGTCCAAGAAAAGGCTGTTTTTTCCTCGCACGAATAAACACTCGCTAACCCATACGCTTGTTCAAGTAATGTCGCTGATACACCATGGCAATATTCTGTCGCAAACAGAGGGTCAACTGTGTCTGGTAAACGTTATGATATTCCTATCCTAGAATATGTAGCTATCCCAGGATAGGATAGGGTCCATGCCGTGCACACGAGTGGCATCATCTTTACTTTATTAGTTTGATGAATCTGACTGCAAACATAATCAACATAGATACCTTGTGTGGGTGAAGGGATATCATCTCTTCCATTCATGTCTTCACTTAAATTAAAAAAAAAAGTTTTTATCAGCTTCTAATAAAGAGGGAGTGTAAGCTCCAATTTCAGACCACCATAAAGAGACTATGAAAGAATAAAAAAATGAAGTTTAAGGTTTAGTCACTTAGTATAAAGAAGGACATATTTAGCTGTCCCAAACTCTGTACAAAACCACCCCAACATATGCATTACTCTTTTTACTTTACACTGTTTACACTAACAGTTTTAAAGAACGATAAATTGTGCATGCCCATTATAGGGGCTGAAATTGGCGCATCCATCGTATGTAAACCTTTTTTTTTCCAAATTTCTACAAAACCTTAACCCTATTCATACTAAGCTCTTAGGGGCGGTTCAAAACTTGGGAGGGGGTCAGTTCCTGCACCATCCCTTAACTTTTAAAATGATGAAATTTGGCACACAAGATCCTTGTCATGCAACGTAACTTTTGACAAAAAAATTTTTCGATGACGTCACTCATGATGCCCAAAGTGAGTAAAAACTGAAAATATCCTTTGTTCTTATAAATAGCTATTGTATTCTAACAAAGACTTTAGAAAAAAATTCCCTGAGTCTAAAATGCTTATTTTATCTTAATTATTCAATAAATTACGGTTTAAACAATAAATTTGACATAAAAACTACATTTGTATTGGAAATGTGTTAATTTTTATGTGATACCTTACTATTATCAGAAATGTCATCATGCTCAAGGTGTCAAATTTTTTTTATTTTGAAGCTAAATAAAAGTTAAGAATTTGCAGAAAATTTCATGCCAAAAGATCCATTATTTCAGGAGCTGTTAACATAAGTTTTGCCCCCAAACAGAAACAGCCCCCCCCCCTAGTACAAATGGGGTTTAAGCATTTTATTTCTTTGAGTATTTTGTCGCTATAAATGAGGAGGTCCAGGTCAATGTTTTGATTTTAAATATAAGACGCCATTGTTCCTTGCAGCATGGAGGTATAAAGAAACAGGAGATGTATGCTATTGTAACCAAGGTTGCCCTACGATTAAAAAAGTTACAATGTATGCATGCTCAAAATCTCATATATCATGCATTTTTAATTAGCTCTTTTATCCATAGGTGAAATCTTATTGGTTCATTTAAAGCTTTAGAAATTAAATGAGACGAGATTCATTGTTTCTGACATCAGTGTAAGAAAATATTTGGACTAAAGAGAGGCCTGTAATCTTGTCAATCCTTCATCAAATGATAAGATTTTTCGATCAAATGTTTAAGGTGACCTCTATTGTTTGAGACTTTCCTCCAAAATTCTCCAGCGACTTTAAGTCTACAAATTGGGTCTGAAATTGTGTGTGCTAATAAAGAACTTTTCATTTTCTGACTCGAAAATATATCTTTACAAAGAAATTTAATAGAACAGTAAAATGAACATAAACTTGTTTTGTGGACAAAGTTTTATTCAATTGTTGTACCGGGTGGGCTAAAAAAAAAATCAAGTCTAAATTTCAAATTCGGATGTTTGACGCGCTATTCGCTTTTTTAGCTGGCATCTTTGGATAGAAAAAAATAAAGATTAGAAAAAAATAAAGATATTACATTTATTCTGTGAAAGTTTGAGAAAGTTTCACGCATTCAAAAGAGAGTTAGTAGATATTTCAGGAACCTATCTATTTTTAAATTGTTTAAAAATTGATGTCAAGTGAAAATATTATCAGAACAGGGAAGAAACTAAACAATACCATGAAATTTTTTTTGCTAGCTCGAGCATATGGCAAGCTATTTTTCCATTGTTTTCAAGAAACTGTCTTTCCATCTCTTTACATTCCTCTGATAAAATGTTATGCTTTTTTGACAGGGGGGGGGTCAACATCCAGATACCAGACCCATAGCCGGGTGGTGGTGTCTTTTTTTCCTTTAAAAGTCTGAAAAGTCAAGTTGGTATTGATGGGGGTGGGTCCCCCTTTTTTAGAAAAAAAAGAGTTATCCTCAGTTGGTATTGATACCAAAATAGGGGGTGGGTACCCCTTTTTTTAAATAATATGATTCAAAAGTTGGTATCCATATGAAAATGACAGCAAAACTTTCCTAATTTTTGCCCTTATAGCTAGAAAATACCCCGGGGTACGTATCAGTCTAAACAGGTTTCAATTGGATTTGTTTTAGCTTTTGAGTATAATGACTGTAAATGAGTTTAATAAGTATAAATGACTTTGAAGTTTGTTTATTTTGGATATTTTCAAGTTTTATTTTTGATCAAGCCCGAAGCAAAAACATTTTTTCTGTGATAGCATTTGGTAATGAGTGAATCTATTCTGTTCTAAAATTATGTACTAATAATAGCTCTCCTAGTTTTTGCACATCAATTATATTCAGATTCAGATTGATTTTGCTAGCTTCATTGGGTTTGTTTTTATTATATTGTCAGTTTTCTTCAGTCATTTTCTATTTTAGCATATGACATTTTTTGTGTTGTGTTGAAGAAAGAGTATTTCAAAAATGAGTTTTTTAAAGTTTCTTTTAGTACCCTGTTTGTGTGGGAGGGGGTGGGTCCCCTTTAAACAGCTTTAAACTCAAATTTGTCAGATTGGTATTGGTATTAAATTAGGGGGTGGGTCCCATGATATTTTTGTCAAATTCAAAAGTCATGTTAGTATCGATACAAATTAAGGGGATGGGGTTTTTTTCTTTTGAAATTATGATTTTCACAAGCTGGTATCGATACCAAAATTAGGGGTGGGGGGGGTCCCCCCTTTTTTCTGAAAATTATGATTTTCAAGCTGGTATCGATACCAAAATTAGGGGGTGGGTCCCCCCTTTTTCTGAAAATTATGATTTTCAAGTTGGTATCAATACCAATTTTGGGGTGGTGGTGTTAACTTAGCTCAAAAGGTCAAAAGTCAGGTTTTTGGGCTATGGGTTGGTATTATAAATGTTGACCCCCCCCCTGTTTTTGAAGGCCTTACTTTTCCTGAGAAATGATCACACTTTAATATAATGCCAATTATGCAAGTAAGTTTTAGAAATACTTTCTTTTTGCATTGGTTTTAGCATACAATACAATATGGAACATAAGTTATTTGTAGTTGTGGCCTAGCCCGGGGGGGGGGGGGGTACTTAGCCAAAAATGGATGATGGGTATGTGCGGACAGTAAGGGTCGGTTTTTTCACCTTTCAAAGTCTCTCTAAGGGTTGGAAAAATCAGAAAGTTTTAAATTAGTCTCTCTAAGGGTCGGAAAATTCTGGAAATTTTTTGATTTCCAGAGAAAAAAATTGTAATAAAGTCTTTGTAAGGGTATGACTTTTTTCAAAAATCGAAAAAAAAAATTCAAAAAGTCTCTCTAAGGGTCACCTTTTCAGCAAGAATCAGTCTCTCTAAGGGTCGGTTTTCGGAGGTCCCGTCCGCACATACCCCTCATTTGCCAACCCTAGTACCCCCCCCCCGGGGGCCTAGCAAAATACCAAGGAATGTCAATCGAACTGTTTGATTACTGAACCAATTATTTACTATTACTATTACAGAATATTATGGTAATCGAACCCAGAAATTTCAGTAAAGTTCAATTACTGTTTGATTGATCTGTTAATGTTCGATCGCGATTCAAATATACCTTAATTGAACTAATTTTTGCTTTTTTTCGGTTTTTCATTAAAATCACAAAAATTTGACCAGGAAAAAAATTTAGAAAGTTAAAAACTGCGAAAATTAATTCCCGTGAAATACAATTTTTTCCAATTTTAACAAAAAATTTGAAAAATCCCTAGAAAAATTATAGAAACTTGTCCGAAAAAGGGCAAAACCGCAAAAATTAAAACCCGCAAAAATTCCAAAATGAAAAAACCCACGAAAATTAAAACCTGTGAAATGCAATTTTTCAAAGATTTTTTTTCAACAGCGAAAATTAGTTCCGCGAAAATTAGTTCCAATAAGGTAGTTCAATACCGGGTGCGTCACAAAAAAGTTTCTCTCTTTGAAACTAATTTTCTCGAAAGCTAGAAATTTTAAAAGAACCATTCCTTTTTCATTGGAAAGAAGAAAGAAAAGCTTAAATTCTGATGGGTCATTTATCAAATTCGATTCATTAGATCAAAAGTTATGCTCAATTGAATAAAAAAGTTACTTTCGGAAAGTGCTCAAAAACGTTAAAAATCAACCTATCAAAATAAACAGAAGCATAATTACATGATGCATCAGTATTTTCGTTTCAGTCATTAACAAGCTACATGCTGAATGGACCTACCTGAAGATTGATGTAATAAGACAATTGAAAAAGGAGAACAATAGTATGAAAATGCAGAATAATACGAGAACAACTCGAGAAATTCATGGAATCCGGCGATTCTCGGCTGTTCTGGCGATTTTTAAAAAGTTCCTGTACCAAAATCAGTTTCATTGAAAATTGAACCATGCTTAATCGTGGACATTCTTATAAATGATGTTTTTGTTTGAAAAAAACAAAGACATGAAACGAAAAAATCCAATGAAAATCTGCAAAAACGAAAATTTCCGGCTTTTTTGGCCGGAAAAAACATTTTCTCAAAAATCGAACTCGGTCATGTTTTGAGCAATGCGAATACGCATCATTCTGCACAAAATCAGAGAAAAATAAGGATGAAAATTCGAGGTTTTTCGGCATATTTCCGGCATTTTCGGCCGGAAAAAATGTTTTTCGAAAATCGGGCCCGTCACATTTTAGGTATTGTCATTTTGCATCATTGTGCAAAATTGCATAAAAAAATATAAAGTACAGCTCGAGAAATTCAAGAAATACCGTCTTTCCGGCGAAAATAGGTTGTTCCGGCGATTTTTGAATAGTTCCGGCTTCAAAAATCAATTTTATTGAAAGTTGAAACATGCTTGATGGTCGGCATTGCTATTAATAATGTTTTTGAATGAAAAACAACCAATTATAAGGAAAAAATCCAATGAAAATCCAGAAAATGGCGATTTCCGGCATATTTCCGGCATTTTCAGCCGGAAAAAATTTTTTCTCAAAAATCGGACTCAGCCATGTTTTGGGCATTGTTAATACGCATCTTTGAGCAAAAAATCAGAAAAAACTAATGATGAAATCTCGAGAAAGTGCCAAAAAACCAGTTTTTCCGGGATATTTCCGGCATTTTCGGCCGGAAAATTTTTTTCCCGAAAAATCGGGCTCCGTCACATTTTGGGCAACGCCATTTTGCATCATTGTGCAAAAAATCAGAAAAAACTAATGAGCCAATCCCGAGAAAAGCTGGCAACAGACGAACGAACGGACGAACGAACGAACGAACGAACGGACATGGGTTAATTTAAAGGACCTCCACCGGGGTACCGGAGGTAGGTCCAAAAATGCTAATTAGCTGTCTAAATGACCTTTTGTTATATAAAGGAAGATTGAATTTCAATGATAAGAAGAAAATTCATCAAAAAAGCCCAAAAAATCTGGTAAAATTCATAAAAATACATCAAATATGGGATTCGAGGTAGATCAACAAGTCTTACATAGACTTTATCCAGTCTAGCACCAAAAACCTAAGGAAAATTTCAGTAAATGCAAATTAAATGGATTTTGATGATGATTTTAAACCCTTTCGACCCTTCAAAATTTATGTGATTAGTTACTGCAAAACGCTATTAATCATGTATATAAATGCTATTGCAATTGCCAAATTTAAAATAAAAATTTTTTTTTTGTCGATTTTTAACGTTTTCGAGCACTTTCTGAAAAGTAACTTTTTTATTCAATAGAGCATAACTTTTGATGTAATGAATCGAATTTAATAAATGACCCATCAAAATTTAAGTTTATCTTTCTTCTTTCTAACGAAATAGGAATGGTTCTTTTAAATTTTTAGATTTCGAGAAAATTAGTCTCAAAGAGAGAAACTTTTTTGTGGCGCACCCGGTAGGTTTGATTGCAGTTCGATATGTTGGGTCATAGTTTCATAGGTTCAATCGTAGTTAGACATTCAAGTGTCTCGCTTTTTTCTGGGCCATAGACCATTCCGCCTTTCCATCCGCCATATTGAATTGTATGCAAAAATTATGGTGGCCGAATTGCCGTGGTGAAATTCCCTTAGAACGTATGCAAAACATATGCAAAAAGAAACTATTAATATAAAACTTACATGCACACCGTGAGTTGGTCTAATAAACCTTTTTTTAAAGAGGCAGCCATGTCGAATAATTATGTACTCCAGCATAAAAACAATGATACAGCCATGCATAATTTTTAAAATACCGTGAGCACCTAAATCCGACAACCCTGCCCAATTCCGACTCCCCAAATGACTGTTATGAAAAAAATTTTATGTTTACAAACCTGTACAAACATTCCCTCTCCAAGTTGAAAGATAAACTATTGCAAGAACTCTCGAAACAAAACATGTAACAAGATTCTTGTAATGTGAAGATGTCAATTTATGTAATTTTAAAAAGTGTGAATTGTAAAAATAATTATTGATGTAATACTTTTTATGATGCTGTTACTATTGTTGTCATTTGTGACGTTGTACATATTGCAATAAAAAATTATATTTTGTATATATAAGAAGCAATTATTGTTATTTGGTTTAATTGGTTCAATGTATCAAATCTCTCAGTTTAATTGACACTTTGGTATCTTCGTTGCGTCACAGCGAAAGGTTTGTTTTTATTTTAGTTTGTATCTTTGAAAGACCCCATCGGATTTAGGCAGCGCTGTCTGATTTAGGACCACTCACGGGATGCATGATAAGTAATTATGCATGGCTGTATCATTGTTTTTATGCTGGAGTACCGTAAATCCTGGAATAAGAGCCCGGGCGCTTATTTAATTTTTCAGGCTCTAAGGGGGGCGCTTATTCAAGCGGGGCGTTTATTCGAGCGGGGGCGTTTATTCGAGCGGGGTGTTTTTTTTTTATTTCAGAAATTAGTATATCAACAAATTTAAAATCTGCTTAAACTTAACTGTTTCAAAGGGTTGATTTTTCAAAAAAGGATGAATAAAAGAAAAATTAGAAAATCCAATTGACAATTTCTATCATTT
>NW_027104111.1:0-5785 GCF_902728285.1 Clytia hemisphaerica | reverse complement strand
CAAAGGGTCGATTTCACCCTCGACTCCATGGCTTATCTAACCCCCTTACGCTATTGATGATTCTGATGGACGCGTTGACGGGGGATATAAGCCCTGGTACACATAGAAAACGAAAGTGATTTCAGGGGTGTACGCGAATCGGATGTTGATTAGCAAAGTCCCATAATGACGGATAGGAAAAAAAATCTTGTCCGAACTACGGATGGTTTATATCATTTTTCAACAAAAACAAATACAAACTAGCCACAACCAGACTGTCAAAATGTTTGAGCCAAGCTGTTTCTCCAAAGCAAAACAGAACAGCAGAATATGCAAGAGGATCACTTGTCACTTTCTTGATTTCTTTCTCATTTCATTAAATATGAAGAATGTTCTTCTGATCAAGCAAAATGCCATTGGAATTTCATACTGCTAACGAACACTATAGAGGGAACTAAACAAATTTGATGTTGATTTTCTACTGTCTGCTGCTGAATGAATAAAAAGACATAAGGACAGATGAACTATGTAAAAGGTCCTATGTCTACGTATAAATATATCTCTGGTACTGATGTCAGCTAGCACTCAATGGCTGAATGCCAATTGTGTTCATCGATCTGGTTGGATGAATTGGAAGTTGCCTTCTTTAGAAGTGGGAGTTTTAATGACATATCCATAAAATGAAATGGACTTATATGGATTGAATAATAAAGTATTATAAGATTATAATCTGTGTATACCTACAACTGAACTTGGCTTTACTTTTTATGTCCTTGTATAACTTTGTGTGCGTAACCTGATGCCTTACCCAAGTGACAGTACAAATATGGATTGACGTGAAATGTATATAATGAGATATGGATTTGAATAGCGGTAAATGATAATGACTGAATGATATTTGGGGAACGTCTTTTGACGCCTGAGTGAAACTACCTGATACCAATGACTGACAGTGTTGAACGTTTAAATGGGAATGGTGACTACTAATTTTTATCATTTTGGCACTTGAGAATATTGTTCAACATTTTTTCAAAATACACCTGAATGATAATTATATAAACAGATATAAACACAATGCCATTATGTACATTTTGGACTGATAATAAACTTGCCAAAATTGGAAATAATATATAATTTTTATTTTGTACAAACTTTGAATATTTCAACCTTTTGGCAATAAACAAAAAGGCAATAATCATGTTACTCAGTACAATTTTAAACTTTTATGTTTGTCAAATGTTTTGAATATTTCTAAAGATCGAACAAATTTTTCAAACAAATTCAGAAGATTGAATCAAAAATGAATTTTCAGATTAGTTCAAGCTCTTTTATTTCGATCCAAATGATTTGGAAATTTATGACAAATAACCTTTTTGTTTTGGAAAGTACAAACTTCTTGACTTTCTTCCAAGATTTCTACATTATTCTGTTTTTTTTTTTAAGGAAAATAAGTTTCTTCCATAGAAAATAGAAATTTGTTGACTTTTTCTTGTATTTTTAAAGGAAAATATCTCTGTGTTTTTCATCTTTGTATTAAGGATAACTGTTTATGTTTTGAAAGAAAATGATTTTTCTGCATTTTTCAAGAAAAATGTCTCTGTATTCTTATAGGAAACTCAATTTTTGTATTTTGCAAGGAAACTTACGTCTGACTAGCAGTTTGCTTTGAATTGTGGTAAAATTTGAAAAATTGAAAGACATTTTTTTTACTTTTAATAAAAAGTGATCCTCTCTTAGCAAATTTTCTTACCAAACTTTTTTTCTTTCAAAGAAATAGAAATCATTTTCTACACTTCCCCCCTTTTCTATTTTCAGACTGCTCAAGAAACTAATTTCTTATTTCTAAAGTAAAAACTTGCTAATTTCCTACAAGGTTGGTCACCCAGAAAGTTTTACAAGAATGTGATGAGATTTGTTAAAAATCAATCAAAGTTTGCTGCCCCTTTTCCATGGTTTTCCTTAATTTCCAGTCTCCTAGGAAATTTTTTTATCCTTTTTTCAGGATCTTGCTTGTTTCGTCCAAAAATCCTGCAACAAAAAAAAAAGAATATAATATTGCCAAACAACAGCATAAAAATTTTACCTGAGGACAGGATAATTTTTTGGAATGAACAGGTTGATATCGCAGATTTGGGTTCCACTTGAAAAGTTTTATTAGGTCCTTTAAAAATCAAACCTATTAAATTATTATTATTAGTTTGTTGAAAGATAAAGATTGACATGGAAAGCTTCAAATAATAAAAGGGACACTTTATATAAAATAAATAAAACTTTCATTCTCTAGTAAGATAATTCTTGTTAGCTGTTAGCCTTAATGAACTACAATTTTGAAAAATTACCTTGTACAAGGATTATTAAAATGGATTAAAATACAATTACAAACAACAATCAATATTATTATGTTGTATAAAAATTCCTTTAACACCTCTTTTACACTCAATCTTCATATTTTGGATAATTTCATAATTTTGTAAAGAGATCCTGTGAAAAGTCAATTTAAAATTTCTGTGCACTGTTACGCATACATAAAGGAAGAAATTTGGCCGAAAAAGTTCCCGCCAAATTTAAATTTTTTCAAATCGATTTTTCACTATTTAGACGTCATAAAAGGGGGTATTTCAAACATTTTCACCTTAATTTTAATCCTTGAAACCCATCATGCCAAATTAAATTCCCGCCAAAAATTCTTCCTTTAATGTAATTTCAATATTACAATTTTTTCTATTCTCTGTAAAAGATTATATACCTGTTACCATTACGGTAGTATTATTTTTTTCTGTTCAGTATTCTTGAATAGAAAAAATCTAATCTTGACAAAATCAATTCCAGCAGAAAATCTTACTATTTCACGAAATTATAATTTCCATCAAGCAAAATTTTTGACTTTGATACAAGATTCTTGCAGAATCCCTCCAGTAGCGTAGACAAGAGGGGCGCAAAATTTGTGTAGAAGAGCAGACTTTCATGGCATAGTAATTATCTATTCATAATATAAAAATATAATTACTGTGTCATAAAAATCTGCTCTCCTACACAAATTTTGTGCCCCTCCTGTCTGCGGTACTGCCCTCTAGAAAATCTGGAAATAACCCAAAAACTTGAATGTGTTATTTTTGGAGAATAATTATACTTTTGGGCAAAAATTAGTATTTTTAATATAATTGATGTAAATTAGCATGCAAGATCTGAAGATAAACTTACCGTCAATGGCTCTTAACTTGGGACAGTCTGATAAAACATGGGACAGCAATTCGGCCATCATTTTACAGAACCTCCAAAGTCATTTAATTAACATAGTCGCAAATCTCATAGAAAACAAACTTTGTTGTCAAGAGAGATTTAGCAGTAAGTGAAAATACAGACCAGAAAGTCAACCATCCCATTATATGACCACTCGTCCCAAGTTAGAGCCGTTGACGGTACACAGGAAAAAATTCAGAAAAATTCCTTGTGACTTTTTAGTGAATTCACATTGAATCTAGGTGAAAAGTTGCAACCTTTCTACAATTCACAGCTTTTTTGAGTGAATTATTGAATGATTGCAGCTTTTCACCATGAATTCACTAAAATGTCACGGTGATTTTCTCGTAAATCTTATCATTTGATGTCCACAATATAATATATAAACAATGGCCATATTATTGCAAAAATCCTTTCAGTGTCTTTGGCTGCCAAATGTATAAATACTACGATCCATGTACAACTGAACTGTTTGCAGGACAAAAATGTCATTCTAAAATTTTAAACATGTACGTTAACACCAAATTATTGAGCAATGTTAATTTTAGCAACCAGAAATACCAGGGCTAAAAAAACACAGTAATCTCTCAGAGTTTTTTATAACTCAATTCAACGAAAATGAAGTTTATTCCATAAATTGGTTGATGCTACGTTAAATCTCATCTGATAAATTCATTCTTCAGTTCGTCAGTGTTGCACATCTTTCACAGCGGCAAAAAAGCAGCTGCCATGATGTATGTGATTTGATAAATACCCTTTTAGGTTTACTCGGTTGACATTACTGCATGGGCTGTCTGGTGGGGCTGGTTATATAAGACATAGTAGTCAATCAGCTACTCTTCAAATTGCCATTGGAAAATAATAAGCATGAGATTTGTTTTATTCTAACAACTTCTCTAAAAATAAAGAACAAAAAGCTCATAATTAACAGCAACTAAATTCAGGGCTGAAATTAGGACCTGCTGTCTGAGTCTAAACATGACTAAAGTCAGTCAAAGGGAAATATAGGCAAAAGTCAAATCAGATAACCAAAACAACACACCATCCACATCCAGAAAAACATTAACATTTATGATGATTTTGACTGAATTAGATAATTTTGAGCCAGTAAAACTAAAACTCACACAGACAGTTTAATTGATATATAGTGTAAATTTTTATTGAGAGAAAAACATCGAAAACAGTCAAAGTCCAGGCCAGTTATTAGTCCAACACTCCAACACTTGCTTCCCATCCATCAAAAACGAGAAACCAACTTTTCAAGATATTGGTTTTCATTGCCGTGGTCGTACAGCGTAAAGCTATTCACAGTATTTTGATGAAAATTATCCTAGTAAGTGCGTTCGCAGCTCGATTTTCTGTCTTCCCGAAATCTTTCTCTCACTCACTCAGCCAGAGTCCAAAGGTCGAAAAATATCAAGAATCTTGATATTTTTCATTTAACTGTACCAGGGCCCTAAACGATTCCTCCAATTATACGGTACTGGCCTCTTTAAGTCGCAGAATCGTTTATCGGCCCTGGCTCGCGAGGGTGGGGTCGATTTTCGATTTTCGGCTCGGACATACCCGTCATCTCGCAAACCTAGTACCCCCCCCCCCCCGGGTAAACTAAGGGTGGCAAAACCGACGGGTACAAAATGCATAAAACATAATGCATATTGCATAATGCATAATAGTATTGTGTAATTTACAGAACGATTTTATATCTTCCAAAACTCTCCTTTGTAGAGGCTAAAACCGCGAAAACCTCTTTAGAAGAGTTTCTTGTAAACATTCCAATCAGAGGGATTTCCCCAGACATAATATTTACTTTTCGAATCCGAACGTTAGAGAAAATATTCGAATCATAACAACAAAGGGTTTTCCTTCAGCATAAATAATAAGAAGATGCCACAGATCAGAAAGGTTTCCCCCTTTTTCTATCTCAAAAAAAACATAAACATTCGAATGTAAAAAGATTCGAAGTCTATTTTCTTTGATCTAGCTTCCGGATGAAGCTCTTTAATTTATATTGGCTGGATATTGGCTTAATGAATGCTTTGTAAGAGGGTAAACCTGTTGAAATTTATTAGCAATTGTTCGAAAAAATCTCTATAAAACCCAGGAAGATCTTGCTTGTTAGAAAAGTAATATACGGAGGAGATATTTTCGTGTTTTTTCTACATTATACTACGTTCTGTAAAATATAACTATGAAAATCAAAATGGCGAAAAGCATTTTCAGTGGATCATGGATTTTCTTCATTATCCAAAATTCTAATTTACAGCTTTCTACCCTTTATTTTCTGGTAGAAAATGGTATATTGGTTTTGTTGAAAGTATTATCTTTCAAATTCTCCTTATTATAGCCTCTAAAATTAACATTTTTCAAATATTATGCATTATGCATTATGCAATATGCATTATGTTTTATCTGAAAAAGCTAATTAAAATTCAGAAAACGCGTGTCAAACTAAAAATCAAAAACATTCAAACAGAGCGAGAAATCATTTTCACCAACTTAACACAACAAGGACAAAAGTTGAAAACCAACAAAACAAAATGCATTATGCATTATGTACCCGTCC
>NW_027104110.1:0-2484 GCF_902728285.1 Clytia hemisphaerica | reverse complement strand
TAACTCGTTCTAACTCTCGCATCAAATTCCCACTTTCTTCAGTACTGTACTGTGAACTGCTCCAACTTGGGACAATTGGTCGAAACATGGGACTATTTGATATCTAGCCTGTGTTTTCACTTACTGTTAAATCTCTTTGACAACAACCAACTTTAACAATCATACTTTCTGTCCTAACATGTCACAATAACTTTCACTGATAGCGCTCCCTTTTCAACTTTTTTGTTTTCATTCAAAATGACCAGACGTCGATCAGAGAATTAGAGAATGCCCGCCAATTAACAAATAACGAGTGTGTAACTTGCTGCGGGCGTGACGTCAAACAGTCCATCGTTTTGCCACTAATTGGTCTTCTTCGTTCCGGACACTTGCGTGTGTAAGTTTATGTTCCACTATGGATTTTTTTTATATTTCGACTTAAAAGCCTACTCTGTGCAGCTCTGTGCGAAAGAGAAATCGTGTATTTTTTAATACGCCGTTCATTTAACTCAAATAAAATGACTTTGGAGGTTTGGTCAAATGGTGGCCGAATTGGATCATGGAATGGCTACCCATGTTTTGTCAGATAGTCCCAAGTACGACCCTGCCGATTCCCCAAACAATCTGGGGATTTCTTGTAAATGTCCGAGGATTTTAACATTTATTTTGAAACTTAGTGCCCCGGACGCCCTGGACTTGGTACGTTGTCCGCGCTACGCACGTAAAGATAGTGAAATATGCCTTACTGGCACTGTGATGTGCCGTACTGGCTATGTGGTGTGCCGTATTGGCATACTCGACACACTCTAACGGCTGCGCCACAAGTGTTTCAACCGGTATTCCAACGAAGTCATATTTTGGTTTGTACAGAAATTTTGCCCGCTCAAATCATCACAACAAAATGGTCAATCTCACTAAAGCAAAACATTGCGGCCACGGCATTTCCCTGGATAAAAATTCTGGTCACGTGACCATCCGTGATTTTAGACCAATGAAAACGCTTCATTTCCCCGGATTAAAGTTATGTCTACACTAACACGCAGGAAATGGTTAGAAAAAGAGAGGAAAAAACCGGGGGTCAAATTAGATTTTTCTCCCTTCTTGCGGCAAACATAAAAGACTTTAAGAGGCCATTTATTTAAGAAAGGGGTGTCATATCATAAATAAATTATGTAAGTAAGTGATATTTTAAGTAACAAGTTCATTAACAATTTTATTTTGAAGTTTGTTTTTAAAAACAAAACCCCCGTGCTACATGATAATTTCATTTTCTTAACTTATGGACCCATTTGAAAGTCTTTGTAATACAGATCATTTGGCAGTGTAGTTGCAGCCTATACAAGAATTGGAATCTAAAGTCTGAAGTCGTAACTCCTTGCCAGTGACCCCGCAGAGAAATTTTTAGTTGGCTGACACTGACTTTAAGTTGGTTTGGAAATCGTTTTATTTTGAAATGTAATCTTCACTTTAGATGAATACTTTTATTTATTTGGATTCATGAAAGGTTCAAGGCTTGTTTACTCTTTATTTCAAATTATTTCATTGGTTTATTGAGCTGCAATAGCTGATTGAAAAACGAAGATTTTTGATAGTTATCATCGTGGGCTTGGCCGCCATTTTGAATTTTGATTTTTTTCCTCCTGTACTCGGCAATTTAGAGGTTGTTCGTAATACGCGATTTGGCTTACGCGTAACACTTGTGGCGCGGCGTGTATACCCGATCGTGTGGTACATTTAGATGGTCGCGCAGCATGCCTCTACGGACTCGCGTGGCACAAGTTACATGTCCGGGGAAATATAGTTTTTTTTCGATCCCCAGACATTAACCCCGGATTGTCCGGCTCCGGGGAATCGGCGCAGGAGCCTGGTCTCCCTAGAGCGATTTGCATTCTCTTTAAGAGAATGCAGTCCGCTTGCTTGCACTCACTTCGCTAAAACCGTAAGGGCCAATCTACACGGCGTTGAGCAATTCTAAAGCAAAAATAGGATAGTCCTCCAGTTGCTAGTGAAGATAGGGCTTTTTGTTACATGAAAACATGAAAAAGAAGAAAACAGAGGCAAGTTCATTTCCCAAGAAAACATGGTTGGTCATGATAATGCATGCAAACTTTTTTATGGACTTTGGTGTAATCTTTGGATGTTTTAAATAGTTTTAGATCTTGTAACTGCTTTTTATTAATTTCTGTTTTGCTGCCCTGGGTTGGCTAGGAAACATGGGTTTTCACTTTCATTCTCTAGGGAGACCAAGCTCTATAATTTTAGAACTTTGTATGTTGAGGTAATTTTTGTTTTTTCTAAAATTTTGAGCTTGGATATCCAGGCTAGGTCGTTCCCAAGTTAGATAAGTTGACGGTAAATTGAAGATGAAAAAAAAGCTAAGCCTTAGGATCACGAATTGAAACAAATATATGAAGGGTGGGGTTTTAAAGTTGCCGCCTGTCATGCAAGGCAACCCTTAAAATCAACGATTGAAAAATTATAATAAAGAACGCTCGTATCATCCAG
>NW_027104109.1:24259-30973 GCF_902728285.1 Clytia hemisphaerica | reverse complement strand
GGACCTACCTCCGGGGACCCCGGTGGAAGTTCTATAAATTAACTCATGTCCGTTCGTCCGTTCGTTCGTCCGTCCGTCTGTTACCAGCTTTTCTCAGGATTGGCTCATTAGTTTTTTCTGACTTTTTGCACAATGATGCAAAATGGCAATGCCTAAAATGTGTCGGAGCCCGATTTTCGAAAAACTTGCACTTTGTGCAAAATCCTGTCATTACTTTTTTCTGATTTTTTGTACAAAGATGGACGGCAAGATTCTCTAAAGAATGGCTGAAGTGGTTTTACCTGGAAAATTCTTATTCGCCTTAAAAGATGGATTTTCGTATTTTGGGGAAATTCCCTTTAACCAAATAAGAAAATATAGCTTTTCTCAATGTTGACTCATAATTTTTTTCTGATTTTTTGCACAATGATGCAAAATGGCAATGCCCAAAATGTGACGGAGCCAGATTTTTAAGGAAAATTGTTTTGGGCAAATTTGGGCCAAAAACAGCTTAAAAGGTTTTTTGGGCCTGAATGGTTTAAGCGTATTTGGGGAAATTCCTTTTTACCATTTTACATTATTCAACACACAAGCTTTATTTTTCCATTCTGAATTTTTGTACAATTATCGTCACTTTTTTCTTATTTTCATCTGATGTTAATCATTAGGTAGGTCCATTCAGCATGTTGCTTGTTTTTATTTTGCCTGCTATTTTCCTCAAAGTTTTTCGCGAGGGGGATTTTTTGCTAAGGCCTAGGAAAATTTTCTGACGTCGCAAACAAAACCCCTTGACCCCGCCCTACTCTTGTCTTCCGAATAGACGGGGGGGGGGGGTCCGAATAGGCAGGGGGTAGGAAAATTTTCTAAATTCTAATAAGCGGGGGGAATGGAATAAGAGGGGGAGGGTGATTTGAAGACATAATTTTTTTTAACTGATATCAATTTAAACAACAAACAAGACGACTCAAAGTCAAAAATTTCGCAAAGTATTTGATTGGACCTGAGAAAAACAGTTACCCTTAGAGACAAGGCGAAAAAGTGACTCTTAGACCCCTCTTAGCGCACATTTTCAAAAAAAATTCTAACCTTCTAGAGATTTTTTTGCCTTTTCAAGTTTCGTACCTTAAATATTTCAGAGACTTGGGAAGGTTAAAAAAAGAACCTTAGCATCAGCATATACCTGGTATATACCTATTTATGCCCAAGTACACCCCCCACCTTCACCATTAAAAGAATGCAATAAATAGAACGGGGCTAGAGCTTTATTGTCACCCAAATGTGAACTGTCCCAGTGTGGCCAAGTTACATATCAATATCATACCAATATCTTTGACTATTTACAAAAATATTAAAATGTTTACACCTTGTAGATAAATCAAAAAACATTAGTTTCTCAATATTTCAAAAACTTTTAGTCATATAGATTGTTAACCTCCCATATATCTGTCCAATTCCAACGGTATATAACTTTCTACTTTAGCATAACTTGGTACTGAGAATTTGTTTGAAAGGTAAAGTATCTACATACTTTTGAGACGACAGACTTTAATGACAGATACATAATATATACTCAATAAAAGTCAAAATCTCAATAAAACAAAATCAAACACAATCAATTTCGGCGGGCATTTATTTTGCTGATGCCTTGAAAAATTAAAATTAAAATATTGCTTTGAGATAAAAAAATAACTGTTTCAAGGCTCGAAAAGCACAAATTTGGAAAATTACATGAATATTTTAAATTTTATGGAAATTAATTTAAATTTTTAAGGCCAATTTTTTTCTGCAAAAATATTTTACCTTAAAGCTACTGCTACTTTGTTACTGACGCTATTTGCCTTGCATCCATATCATTGTGACGTAGAGTTACATATTTTTGAGAATTTATTGATTTCGGAGCAGGTCGATCAAATTTGATTGACGAAATTTCCATTTCTTTTTTTGATGAATAACCAATCAATTTGTTCCAATATTCGATAGGTAATGAAGCCCATTAGAAAATTTTGAGTATTGATCATTGATTGGATTTGAATGATAGCATAACATTATCGAATACCTATCAATTACTGTACGTTGGTCTAATGTCAACATCCCCCTTCTAATTTCAACATCCTTCTTTAATGATAGGAATAATTGGAAAGGCAGAATCGCTGATGTATGGTGGCCCATGAGGGCCAAGTTAAATTGTTTTGACATTTCTATAAAAAAATTCAAAAAAATTTACTTTTCACATTCATTTTTGCAATAGCTTTTAATTTAAGTTTTGATTTTGATTTCAAAATTGATTTACTTTCTATTTTCGTTTCAAATTAAAGACGGGTTTGTTTTCAAAAACGATTTCCAACTCAGCCCATCGAGGCCATGTCATTTTAAAATCAATTTTAAATTTTTTTAAATGAATTGATCTGACAGCCCATTGAGGCCACTCATAGAAATGAGTAAATTTCAACAGATAAAGTTTCTTTTGATAATAGAACGAACCAGTTGTTTGTTTTAGGGGGGGGGTCACATTGGGGTTTCCTCGGAGCCAAAAATATTAAAGCATATGGCGGCAACATGAAAGGGGTTAGAAGTAAATAAAACTTCCCTCTTATTACACTCTTTTTTTTATAAGAACCAGTAAATTTTTGCTGAGGCTCGGCCTTGAATTGTTCTTATTTTTTCCAACGTAAAAAACAAGTTTTGGCTGTTTACTTATTTTAGAGGATTTTAGAAACCAGGGCAACCAGGTATTCTTTTTGCTATAACTCTCTAACTTCAGCCTCTCCATGTTTCTTAAATGTTCTTATTTTTTGCACTTTGAGCCTCTTGTTCTTATAAAATTGTTCTTATATAAAAAAAGTGTATTTCCTCTCTTCTCAACATTTTTCCTTTCATACTCGCATGCTGCATATTAAGAAAAAATTCGACTCTTTATTTACACATCAAAACAAAGGCTCTTCATGTTCCCCATTGTTTGATGAATAATTTTGTCTGCAAAAAGAAGTAAATTTTTCAAGACAATACAACCCACCAGCCAAACAATGAACAATAGAAAGGAAAAGCACTGTGACGGACAAAAAATCTCTCATTTATGGTACCATAGAACACTGGAGTAAAGGATATCATTTTATACTCTCCTACACATTTGTAAATATGTTTGGGGTCTAAGCACTAAGTTGTTTGGCCTTGATGGGCCGTGAACTGTAAACAAACCATAAGTAACCATAGTACTTCAATCTTTTAAGCCTGTAGGGGTCTGGAGACAAAGCTGTCTTTGGCACTGATGGCTACGTGAGAAAAGTGATTTTAAAAATAAAAAAACAAAATGCTTTTTAAAATGATATCGAAAAGTAAATGAGAATTAAAACAAAATTTAAATCATTTGTGTGGCCTTGCTGGGTCGTATTTTAAGTTGTTTTTAAAGTCATTTTGAAAACGAAATTACTTTTAAATTGATTTTGAAATGAAATTTAATTTAAATTGTAAAATGAAAGTTATTTTCATTTATAAAAAAAAAATTTTCTGAGTTTTTCAATAAAAAATTACTTGGCACTTATGGGCCACCATACTGATGGAAACTATTTTCTTTGCTTAGCGATCAGAAAAGAAAATACCAACCTTCCTATTATTCCTATCTCTAAAGAAGGGTGTCGGAATTAGAAGAGGGATGTTGACATTAGACCAACTTACCAGAACCAATCGATATCCAGTCAATTAATTTGTTAGCGATGTGTCATCGATAGAAAATGAATCAATTGATCTGATCAATCAAAACGGTAGCCCTCAATATTTTAATGACCAGCCAGGTCATTCATTTGAGGGCTATGCATGTTAGCCTCCACTGATGCAAGTTACCCTTTTTCACGGTAGCCCTCAAATGAATGACCTGTCTGGTCATTAAAAAACAACTACGCAGCTCCGCTTGCAGCTCCGCTTGCAGCTCTACTCTACCATTTTTGTTTCCAGGTCATTCATTTGAGGGCTATGCATGTTAGCCTCCGCTGATGCAAGTTACCCAATCTCACGGTATACAGTATTCAGTCAAATTTGATACAAATTTTTCAGTAAGATACTGATATAGACTCCAACAAAAGTCTTGCCGTTTTCCCTCGCATCCATTTGGGTTGACCGGGTGAAGGCTCGTACACTTTCCAAGTGAACCGCTGTGAGTGGGAATCCTAAACTTTTACGCCTGCGTAGCAATCAAGGTAACTTTTTCCAATGGATGACTAATCGATAAATAATCGATGGATTGGATATCGTTTGATTTCGATAATTGATAGACAATCGATAATCAAGATTTTACGGGAAGCTCGATTGGCTATCAATTGTAATTGTGATCGATTTTCCATCGATTTATTCTAAAGATGTACGATTGAGTCCAATCGATTAAAAAACTAATCTATTATCATTTAGAATAGTCTCGATTATCGAAATAAATCGACATCCAATCAAACGGTTGGTTATCCATTAGTCATCGATTGACATTGTGCCTGGAAAATGACAATTAACACATCGCACCTACCTAGCTAGCAAAAGGAGGACCCTGCCGACGCACCGGACTTAACGAACACCGGACACGCGAAAGTCCGGTGTAAAATGAGAATTTTTTTTACCACCGGACAATCTCTACACCGGACTTAAGGAAGTCGGATGTCCGGTGTCGGAGAAGGATATTTTTTTCCACCGGACAATCAAAACACCGGACATACCAGTCCGGTGCGTCCGGCGGTGTTTCTTAATTTTTTGTTTCGTAAATGTCCGGCGTCCAAAATTCCCTGTATGCAACACCGGACTGACACCGGACTTATTGCGTCCGGTGTAGCGAAATGATACTTTTAGCCACCGGACAAATACACCGGACAGTCCGGTGCGTCGGCAGGGTCCTGCAAAAGGTAACTATCACTTATAGATTGACACCCCCTGCTATAAATTCTTCTGTGAAATACTAAGTAAATGATAATCTGTCTTACAACACAACTTAACTTAATCAAATATGTACTAGTTATCGCATGACTTCGAGTGCAATACGAGAAATATTTTACGAGTTCCGAGATTTTTCCGTAATATTTTTCCGAGCCTTTAGGCGAGGAAAAATATCGGTAAAATCTCGGAACGAGTAAAATATTGAGTATTGCACGAGAAGTCATGTGATAACTAATTTATTGTCGACTCAACAAAAATTGTCCTCTTTGTTTTAAAAATTACTTCCGCCTTCTTCTGCTTCTGTGTAGATTCGAATGTTTTTATTCGAAAATCTAATTCGAACGTTAGATTCGAACAAAAACATTCGATAACTTCCCGCTGAAAATATTCACACAAAAACAAATAGAGAAATTTTTCGATCATTTCGATCCAGAATTTTGTTTTGAAGAGTGGCAGATTTTTCAGAATGTATTTGAAAGTTTCTAGATTGATAATTCAAAATGCAGATGACGTACAGTATTGTTTCGATAGAGAGGAAACCCTCCATCATTGGATAATCAGATGATAATTTCAGTCTTTTTCTATGTTTTTGTTTCGATGACGGCATGGGAAAGATAGCAGAGGAAAGGAACCCACGTGGAAATGTATGCTTGTGATAATGGTTAAAGAACAACATTTTTTCAACAGCAAAACAATTTGGATGCTTTCTTGATTATCGTCAAGCTCTAAATGTTTCGAATTTTAGAAGAAAGATGTACTGTACTGTAATGATTGTTGAGTTGAAAAGTCAATGACGTACGTTGTTGTCGAGAACGAGAATTAGGAGAGAACTTTTATAAAAATCACTCGTCATTTGGTTTAATACAAGACACTTTCCTTGTTATGTTATGAGAAATTTTATTGGCAAATATTTGAAGAATCTCAAGTTTTTGGACCTACCTGGAGGTCCTATAAATTAACCTTTGTTCGTCCGTCCGTCCGTCCGTCCGTCCGTCTGTTACCAGCTTTTCTCGAGATTGGCTCATTAGTTTTTTCTGATTTTTGGCACAAAGATGCAAAATGGCAATGCCCAAAATGTGACGGAGCCCGATTTTCGAAAAAAAAAATTTTCCGGCCGAAAATGTCGGAAATATGCCGGAAAAACCGGTTTTTTGACATTTTCTTGAGATTTCATCATTAGTTTTTTCTGATTTTTTGCTTAAAGATGCGTATTAACAATGGCCAAAACATGGCCGAGTCCGATTTTTGAGAAAAATTTTTTTCCGGCCGAAAATGCCGGAAATATGCCGGAAATCACCGTTTTTCTGGATTTTCATTAGACTTTTCCCTTATAATTGGTTGTTTTTCATTCAAACCATTATTAATAGCAATCCCACCATCAGCCTGTTTCAATTTTCAATAAATTGATTTTTAAGCCGGAACTATTTAAAAAATCGCCGGAACAACCTATTTTCGCCGGAAAGACAGTATTTCTTGAATTTCTCGAGCTGTACTTTATATTTTTTTATGAAATTTTGCACCACTGATGCAAAATGACAATACCTAAAATGTGACGGAGCCCGATTTTCAAAAAACATTTTTTTCCGGCCGAAAATGCCGGAAATATGCTGGAAAAACCGGTTTTTTTTAATTTTCTCGAATTTTCATCCTTAGTTTTTTCTGATTTTTTGCAGAAAGATGCGTATTCGCAATGCTCAAAACATGACAGAGTTCGATTTTTTGAGAACATTTTTTTTCCGGCCGAAAATGCCGGCAATATGCCGGAAATCGCCGTTTTTGCAGATTTTCTTAGGGCTTTTCCTACATTCTTTGTTTTTTGTCAAAAAA
>NW_027104109.1:0-23212 GCF_902728285.1 Clytia hemisphaerica | reverse complement strand
GTTAAAACTCCACTTTCCTTGACCTTAAAGATAATATTTAATCAAATTTTGTTTTTTATACTTTTCAAAAATGTTAGTCATCAGTAGTCATTTAAATCCTGCAAGGCCATCAAGTTCTCAGCCAGCATTATTGACAAATATTGTTACGAGATCGCAGTAAATCTATTCAAGATTAGCATGAAATACGTACATTTTAGGACAAAGTGTTGTCTTCGAGATTCTTTTGGCTCTTCTTAGATTGGCATCTGCTATGTATTTGGTTTTCTGTAGAATAATAGAAAAACCCATCCGGAATGTAAAACAAATTTGAAAAGTTTAATGTTACAATGTTGGACACAATATATTGAACGTCCCTGTTTATAGAAAACCAACTTTTCTTTTTTAGAATATACCTTACAATCTAGTTTTCATATTTAAAGAAAATAGATTGCTGACGTGTGGAAAGGAATTTCGGCATGACTGATCCTTTTGTTTCGATAATAACATCAAAGCGGGAATTAATTTTCTTCTCGTTTCTTTCTTTCCCTTTTCTTTCTCATCAGTTCACCCTTTCTCTCATTTTTTTCAAAGCGTGGTTAGCTCAAGCGGTTAGATCGTCTGTCTCATATGCATGGGGCTCCGAGTTCGAATCCAATCCGATAGAAGCAAGTGTGCAAGTGCTGAAGAGTTTGCTGAAATTGTTACTAAAGCCTTTGAGAATTGCAAGGTTATCCAGTGGGTGAGTTGTGAAGAAAGACACAAGGAGGACGGTATTCATTTTCATTTGGCAGTTAAGTTTGACCGTGTAAAACGATGGAAGAGGATGCGGGACTATATTCAAGAACGATATGACATTTGCGTTAACTTTAGCGATCACCATGAAAATTATTACAGCGCTTACAATTACATCATCAAAGAGGGAAATTATGTGTTAAGTCCCAACCACCCGGAGTACACTGGTTCCCCCTTAACAAGCAAAGCTTCTCGTAAAGGAGAACAGAAATTCTGCTGGAGAGAGTAGTTCTTTGTCAGGTCGTTCAAAGTCAAGAAGGTCACTTACTTTAATGAGTGTTCAAGATATGATTATCAAAGAGAATGTTAAAGCCGATGAAGAGCTGTTCAAAAATGCAAGTAGAGAAATGGCAGATGGTAAGAATGACTTAGCAGAGTCTATTCTGAGAAAGCCAGAGAACAGGCGCCGCGAGCTAATAAAAACTTCTTGGAAAATTCATGATGCGGAAAAGGATTGTAATCGAAATGAAACTTCGGTTCTCAAACTTTTTTAAGCTTGCGCAAAATTAGAATGCTCATGTCCTGGGTATTGCCAATGGTATGAAATGGCCTGCCAAGTATTGTACAATAATGACGTGAACATTACTAAGTTTTTAGCAGAATTTACAAAGCCCTTACTAAAGGGCGTAGCAAGTATGTAAATTTTATGATTACAGGCCCTACCAGCTTGCTAATGTCATTGACAAAAATGTTTGACACGTTTCTCAACCAAAACTGAATCATGCAGTAAGTATGCTTTTAGTGTACTGCAAAAGCATGCTTCAAGCATGCTGCATTTTGGTAAGGGTAAGGATGCAGTGGTCATTGAACCTTGCGCCAAATGTTTTTCTTCTCTAGTTGAAAACTTTAGAAACGTTTAGAGCATTTTGCATCTTGCTTCGTGTTTTTTTTATGTTTTTTTTTTCGTTGATATTATTTTTTTAGATATACTCAGATTTTCTGCACGATAAATCAACAGTTTAGGTGTAAACCTTTTGAGGAAAAAAAAACAAATATATTGTTTTCTTTTTTTAACGGTTTACAAGTAAATCGTTGAAAAAAAGTTTATAATTTTTATACTCATTCTTATTGATTTACGCGTAAACCGTGACTAAACGAGAATGGACTGTTGCGAAGGCTTACACGGAAAGCTTTTATGCAGAAAAACTGAATATAGTAAATGTTAACCCTGAGTGTCGGCAAAATCATCCTAATACGTCAAACACCATATCAAATTCAATGTATATAATGATATACCTGTGAGAAAGCTAATATTCAATACGTGTTCCCTTGCGTTTTATTATTTCATCCAGGCGTCCCTATAATTACTCAATAGTGCAATCGATAATTTCTTTTGAGAAACTTTCTAAGGTGCGTTGACATCTGTCGCTGAACTGCTCAAATGTTTCTTTTGAAATGCATTGGTCCAAAGCGTCTTCCCGGATCTTTTTGCCGACCAAGTGGAAAACATTTATATTAGGACTACGGGCAGGTATGCTGAACAATTCACATTTTATGTTTGCCAATGCTAAAGAAGCAATTTTTTGCGGAGTTCTAAGATGGGTCTCCATCTTGTAAGAATCGTTTACCATGCTTACCCTTGCTTTTTTTGAAAATTTTGTTGAATTTTTCTTTGACAAACTCAGCATAGTTCTCCCCATTCAATCTTCTATGGAAGGGCTCTACGTGTACCACTCCAGCATTGTGTGATATTGTGACAAAAAACTTAGCCACTCTTCCACCGACACCCTCCTCTTTTCCTTTGGCAGTACAGTATATGCTCAATCCTTCGCTTCTAACCTGCCAAGCTCTTGTTCGATTGGTCTTTGCGTACTCGTAAGGGTTTGTCTTGTGAGCCTAAGCAACTCCATCCAAATAGAAGCTAATGTCATTTGACCAAAAGTCTTCCGGTAAGTTCTTTTTGCTATCACGTGCAAACTGCATTCGTTTTTTCAAATCGTTTTTGGTCACTTGTCCCTTCCTACGACATTGGAGATAGCTGTATCCTTGCGCGTTCATACAGCGCCTGACTGTTCTATACAGCGCCTGACTGTTCTATACACTGGGACTTCAAGATCCCGGCAGATTGTTGAATATGAGTTGAGTTGAAAACGCCTCCTTCTGATCGAAGTCTATAAATCTGTTTTTTTATTTTTCGTGCGCATCCCGAGCTGACAGCTTTTTCGGTCGTCCAAGATTTTTGTGTCATTTATCGATAGGCTTTTCTCCAATAGGTTTCTGAGCATGCCGGTATAAAGTTCTTTGAGGGCGCTTTGGAAATCTTTCGCAAATCTCTTTCATACTTTCATACATTCCTTTGTCTTGAAATAGATAGCGAATATAAACAGACATGCAGATATGTATTTTGCAGAAAGACAGTGTATCAATGTAAGGACACTACTACCTTTATTGATTCTTATGGCTCTGAAAACCTTTCAGATACATTGATACACTGTCAAGTTAGACATGTTGAGTTATTTTTATATGAGTTTGAGAGTAGTAATATAGTTTCTCAAGTTGTGCTTCATTAATTTAACCTGCCTCAATCCTTTTAACGTAGTCGTGTGTATTGTCCGGTGGGTGGTATACTGAAAAATTACCAACATTTCTCTTGTTGAAGGGGCGGGGGTAACTTTTTTGGTGTCCGGGAGTTGAGCCTTATTTAATTACGTTGTGACAGACGTCGATATATATCGCAAAAACAGATGTCCGCAATTAAGATGATAAAAAGACCTGAATACGACGTCTTATAAACATCCTGCTGAAGACGTCATAGCCATGATCTTATTACGATTTGAACCGGACGTCTCGAAAACAGCTCGTGCCCACTAGAATTGCCTGCCTCGATTGAAGAAGATTTTGAAAAAGATCTGCCGACGCCAGCAGGAAGTTTTCCAATCATTGTCAGATAATGCAACACTCTTTGTACATAGCCTTTTAGTCTGATTTAACTATCATCAATATTTTATGGATTTGTCCTTTTTCGTTTTACTTTTAATTTCACATTGTGTATGTCTGGAATGAACTTAGAAAGTTAAGTGGTCGGTGGCGCTCCACTTGAATGTAAGTAGTGTGAATTGGCAACTCACATAAGTATTTTTGGTTTAAGCAGTTCATTTACTCTCATTATCAATATTATGTAAGTTATAGTTTTTTTCATATTTTTACGGTCGGAAATATTCGTAGCTCCATTGCTTACTTGTTTCTTTTTTGTTGCATAGATTTAACGTGGTAAACAAAAGCGCGAAAAGATAATTATGGCAAGCGAAAAATCACAATTTCGAGAAAAACTAGGTTTTTCTGCCAAAAACCTGGGTTTTCTATCAAAAACCTGGTTTTTCGGGTGAAAACCCTAGTTTTTCTAAAGAAGACACAAGTTTTTTGATATAGAACATGTCTCCTTTGGTCAATGTTGTTTTGATGAATTACTAAAAGACAAGAAATCTCGGTTGATGAGAGATGAGATTTGGAAATACTTATAGAATGACAAAAAAGACGGGGGTAATGTTATTATAATATTTTTTTTAACCTGACTGAAATTCGAGCCGTTACTAGCAACCCTGACCTAAGCAATTCCAAACAACAAAACCCCCGGAAAATTCAAAATGTCAGAATGAGCAATAGACAAACATAACCATGAATTTCTGGAAAAAAAGACCAATACGCTTCTTATCAGAAAATCTAAGTTACTTGTCTCCCGAATAGACGCCCCCCGCTAATTGTTAAGAGCAAAAAAATCCACCCCCTCTCTTATTAAGACCCCCCCCCACTAATTAAATTTGAATAATTTTTTAATTTTTTATTGAATTTGTAAATTGTTTATTACAGTGTAGATAGACCTTAAATTTTTCCTTTTTGTTAGTACTGGTTCTTATTTTACATGTTCATTTGTTAAAGTTTCACTTTTGTTGTTGAAATTGATATCAGTTAAAAAAAATTATGTCTTCAAATTATCCCCCCTCTTATTCCATCCACCCCGCTTATTAGAATTTGGAAAATTTTCCTACTCCCCTGCTTATTCGGGAGACAAGAGTACTTATTCAAATTACGGATACAAATACGGCAGACGATTTTGCGATATTAAAAGCGATCATTTAAAATGGGATTGACAAACGTGAGTTTTCTCTTGAAAATTTATAAGTTCTGGGAAAACTGGAAAAACCTAGGTTTTCTACAGAAAATCGAGTAAGCATCTCCTTCCATCTTCCACCTCCTGGCTTGTAAGCATCCCCTGCCACCCGTCATCTACTCGAAGGAAAACAAAAGGAGTAGTGTTGGCCTGACACGATCTAGACGTGAAAAGAGAAAACGAAGAAAGTACAAAAAGTCGGCCTAGAACCCGGTGCGGAATTTTTTTTTTTAAGATAAAATATATTCTTTATAAGAAAATCAATGAAAATGTTACTCCTTAGCGGAATAGAGAAAAATGTGATACTAACAAAGCACAGTATAGAAAAGTTATATGATGTGAAATTTTACAAAAAAATATCTAAAAAATCAAATATAGCCTATAGCTTCTGTCATTTGAATGTCCATTGATTGGTCAGGTGCTTTCTTTGGAGTCCTACTTCCTCTGACACAAAGCACAGTAGATCGAATCAGTGCAAAGGAAAGTTTTGTTCTGATAAAGTTCAGTGTCATTGAAAGAAGTTCATCCCTTTTCTCAGACATAAGTAAGGCTAAAGCCTTGATAAAGATCTGAGCCTCTCTTCCTGACCCCCCATTTGTGGTAAAAATCAATGGGGTAAAGGAGCCACCTTCGACACGAATAATTCTTTCGTTATATTGGCGCTTTTTCTCTTTCTCATTGACATCAAACATGCTTTGGGGGCTCTTCCTAGAGTACCTTTGAGCATAGGCATTGAATACCCGTACGTCAAAAAATGCTCTCTGGCCTCTGGTCCAGAACCCCATAGCACTAATGTCAGCCCGTGCACCGTCTTCCACAATGGCTCCTGGGTGAAGGTGTTCCCCTGTAATTGGCTCTAAATTTGGTTCGATTGAAACATCCTTCTTCACGTCGCTCAAGAAATGTGCAATAGTGTCCCTGATTTCATTGTGTCTTTGGTACACAAATCCACCCTTGGGGCATGATAGGGCATGCTCCACTGAAAATCGTTTTCCACATGCACAAGATGATGGCAGGTGTTTGAGTTGCCATCCATATCTTATCGAAATTGAATCGAAAAATTCCCTCTTGGTTAACACAAAGTTTTCACTTTTGAGGGGCTTTGTGGTTAACCAATTAGATGCCCCTTTGACTTGAGCATTGCTTTTCTTCTCTTCCGGGGATAGAGCAGCTCTTATCTCGGTGAGAGTTTGTTTGTGTTTTAGCTCTCTGTCCTTGAGAATGGCATATTTCTCCTTGTTGTTATTTCCTGGGTATTCCTTTGATTGTGTAACAATGTTTTCAGTAAGAGTGTTGGTGACTTTGAGAGAATTTTCAAATTCCTGTTTAGCGGTTTCTGCGAGGATAGGGATGCCTAGTCCACCATAGCGCACCGGTAAAGCGAGTAGTCGACGTTCAATAGGGCTGCATCGATGTCCTTCGGTGATAGCTGGGATAAAGAGTTGATCTATTGCATTATCAAGAGGGATGAGACAGTCCTCAATGTCATTCAAAACTCTCAGGTGGTAGGTGAATTTGTGCACGAAACCCCCGACAAATGCACTGTAGGCACATTGTGGCTGAGATTTCGCAATGTCACTTAGAATCTCAATCTGTTTTACCCATTCAGACACATGTTCTTCAAGATATTCCCTTTTAAATGCATCATCACCAATCGCACCACCTAGGTATTTTCTCCCTCGACAAGTGATCTTAATGTTAGTCCCTGAAAAGATCTCTTCTGCTTTTGCTAAGTCCTCCTCATTCTTAACGATAAGCCAAGACTTAGATGCTTTGGGATGGTAACCGGAAAGTGGTCCGAAATAGACAATTGTGTTCCACCATTGTAAGAGTTCCTCAATTTTTCCTGCTCCGGCTAAGTCATCTGCAAAAGCAACACTTTTTACGTTTTCCTGTAGATGTTCTTGTAAGAGTTCTTGCAGAGGAAGCAGACCAATTAGTCCGGGAGCCAAACCCAAAAAATGGCATTTTGCTTAACCCAAGATTCTACAGGATAAACTATACATTTTTGGAATCCTCAACTATCCTAGTTTTGGAAATGGTCGGTCCCCAAAGCTAACTCCTGGTCAATTTTTCATACTGGGCCCGAGTTTAGGGGGTACTTTTTACCCTTTGTAAGGATTTGTTAAGGAAAATGCCATTCCAGGGATGATATAATTTGCTGTATCTAGTCAATCAGTTGACCAATTGCTTTGAAACTTTGCAAAAAGTTTCAAGGTAGGCTGATGACTATTTTCGGAAAAAATTTTTGTGAAAAATTATTTTTATAGGTTTGCCTGGGGAAAAAAAGGGGAAATTTAGGTATTTTAACTAAATTTTGACCCTTTTTAAGTCTGGGACCTACCCAAACAACTTTTAATGAGACACAAACTAGGTGTTATGATAGACCTTAATGCAATACATCAGAAAAATTTCAAACAGACAGTATTTAGTATTATTTCAGGGCTGCAGGGGGTAAAATTGCCCATTTTTATGGGTTTTTACCTTATTTGAGCAATTTTCACCACTAATCTTGGTTAAAACGTCATCAAAAATAGTTTTAACTTGATTTTCGTGAAAAATATCCTGAAAGATTACAATGCTGACTTAAAACTAACAAAACCAGGGTGCAAATGGACAAACCAGGGGGTAAAAATGCCCATTTTAGGCGATTTTTATCGTTTTTGGACCTATTTCACCCATAAAGCGGTTTTATGGTGTACCAATTTTATTTCTGACCACTGAAACAAGGATAATTTTGTAGTAGGAGCAATGGGAAAGTTATTTGTGGTTTTCATTGTCTGTAATCAGGGTCACTGTGGGCAAATCAGGGGGTAAATACACCACTTCTTGGTAGTTGTTGCCTGAATTGCTGAATTTGGATGTTTTTATTGTATGGTAGCCTCAAATTTATGAAACTTTGACATTGAAACCAGTTATATACCCTTCAGTCATTTCTTAGTACTTTTGTTGACAACCACACAAAATAATGACGGATTTAAAACTTAAGTTATGCCCAAATGATAACATTTATTTGACGTAATTTTGTCAGTTTTTGCTTTGAGATTCCACTATATTGCTATTCAGAGCTTCCCAAAATGGTCCCAGCTACTTGTAGAATTATTATCTTGAGACTAGCTACTAATAAAAGGTCAGTAAAACGCCAAAAATGATCAGTCAAATTATATGTAGTACATTATGAGTATGCAGAGGACCGTTAGTTTTGTTTTCACAAAACGATTAGAAAATCTTTTCATCAAAGCAGGCCTTAACAATGACACAGCACTTTCAAATCTACCCAAGTTAACAATATTTTACAAATTATTAGGCTCCAAATAACTATTCTACTTAAAAACCAGTACATGCACCATTTTTGGAAGCTCTGAATAGCAATATAGGGCAATATAGTCCTATAGTGGAATTTCAAAGCAAAAACTGACAAAATTACGTCAAAAAATGTTATAATTTGGCCATAACTTAAGTTAAATCCGTCATTATTTTGTGTAGGTTGTCAACAAAAGTACTAAGAAATGACTGAAGGGTATATAACTGGTTTCCATCTCAAAATTTCATAAATTTGAGGCTACCATACAATAAAAACATCCAAATTCAGGCAACAACTACCTAGAAGTGGTGTATTTACCCCCTGATTTGCCCACAGTGACCCTGATTACAGACAATGAAAACCACAAATAACTTTCCCATTGCTCCTATTACAAAATTCGAGAATTTTATAAGCGCGACGCGAAGCGTCACGCGAAATGAAATTTAGATTTTACATCAGAAAATCTAAGAGAATTTATGGTGCGAACATGGTTCCGAAAAGGCCTAACTAACCGACCAGCACAATGGATAAAGATTACGTTAGGTTTTAATCTAGAGTTTTATAATAAAGAATAATGCCGAAAATTGTCCTGAGTGATCGAAACAAGTTTTAACTAAATCTAAATCGCTATAAAATGATTCACAAAAGAAATCTGAGACAATAAATATGTTTTTGACCCGTACAGGGTTAATCGTTTTATTTCTTTAATAAAAATTAATTGAAACCGCGTCCTCTTCCGCGACCGTTCCATCCTGAAAAATATGATAGAATCAGATGATAAGAATTTATGTCAACAGGGAGGGAGGGCGAGGCACCATAAATTCTCTTAGATTTTCTGATGTAAAATCTAAATTTCATTTCGCGCGACGCTTCGCGTCGCGCTTATAAAATTCTCGAATTTTACATCAAAAAATCTTGCAAGATTTTATGGTGCGACCATGGGATCCGAAAAGTGGCCAAAAGGCCGCGTTCGGCCAGTGCCCTTCCTTGTTCAAAGCTCATTTTAACATCTCCTTCTGAGCCTGTTCAAGATTGCTAAGAATAGGTTTATGATAAAAAGTTTGCCATGTTGAAGCACTGCTCCAATTCCCACAATTCATTATTTCCGACACTGAGGCTCCCAATACCTTGAGTTTAGAGGAGGCTGCAGATCTAGTAGAATGTGCTGTAAATTTTGAGATGTCTACCCCAACGTTACCTAAGACTGTTTTTAACCATCTCCCAATAGTGCTAGAGGTGACACCCTTATGTGGATTGACAAAACTGAGAAAAAATCTTGTTTCTCCATTCTCTTCTCTCCGCGCTTTAGTTCTGTCTATGTAACTTTTGATGGTGGAGACTGGGCATAGTCTAACCCCTGACGCAATAAAGCACACCGGTTTTGGACTCTTCCCTTTTTTCCTAAAACCTTTTGGTTTCTGACTAAGTTTAAAAACTATTTTATTTTCTCCAACTGCCATGTATCTTGTGTCAAAAATGTGAAGGTCTGAACATCTCTTAATGGCAGTTAAGGCCATCAGCATAACTGTTTTTAAAGTCAAATCCTTATTAGTCAACTCTTGGTCCTTTCCTAAGTCTCTCAAACAGTTCAAGACGTCCTCAACCTCCCAGATTACATTATACTTTGGGGTCGGGGGTCTTAGATTGTCTATCCCAGACAACAATAGACAAACTTCTTTAGTCTGTCCTACCCTGATCCCGTTCACAGGATGATGATAGGCAGATATGGCTGATCGATACACATTAATAGTTCTGTATTCATATCCTTCATGGTAAAGTTCTGTGAGAAACTCAACTACCACGTTTACAGGTGCTTCAAAGGGATCCACCTGTTTCCCGCCACACCACAGAACCCACTTTCTCCAAGGCGTTTTGTAAGCACAAGTTGTGCTTTCGCGTCTTGCCTGGACCATGATTGAGGAAGCTGATTCTGAAAAGCCTTGCTTCTGTAACTGTTCCCGGATACTAGAAACGCCGCAAGTTGTAGGGTGTGGTTTAAGACTAACGGCAGTGGTTTTTGCATGTGATTCAGAAGTATGTTTCTTTTCTGAGGTAACAGGACAGGTTCTGCTATCAACATTGATAGCAACACTGGAAACCAAGGTTGTCCTGGCCAAAGCGGAGCTATTACTAGCGCTTTTGGAGTTGATTGTTTCTTGATGATCTTTAAAACCCTGCCCATTAGGCAAAAGGGTGGAAACAGGTAAGGGTATTTTCCCCAGTTCTGGTAAAGAGAATTTGTTGCTAACGACTCTGGGTCTGGATTTAGGGACATGTAAAGAGGTAGTTTTCTCATTATCCTTGATGCAAAGCAATCTATTTCCGGTAATCCCCATAAATTTGTTAGTTTCCAAAATATTTGGTTTGATAGCTCCCACTCGCTGGAGTTTGCTTTTTGTCTTGACCTCCAATCCGCTATTTTGTTTTCTTTTGATGGGATCCAGGACGCAGTAATCATGGTCCCATTCTCGTTGAGAAATTCCCAAATCCTTTTGGCTATAGTTGTTATTTTTTTCGATTTGGTCCCCCCTTTGTGTATTAGGTAGTGTAATGCTGTCATGTTGTCCATGAATATATGTACTAACCTGGGCTTCCTGTCCTTCAAAAAAGTTTTCAGAGCTAACTCTGCTGCTATGAGTTCTAACTCGTTTATGTGGTGGTTCTCCTTCTCCTCTTTCGTCCACACTCCCCCTGTTGATCTCCCCCCCTCTAGGGAAGCTCCCCAACCTTCTTCCGACGAGGCATCGGTGTGGATCACTAAGTCTGGATTCCCCAGTTTCATTGGAGCTCCCTGGCTCAATGTTATGTTGTTCACCCACCATTGTAGTTCCTTTAGGGATTCCTCCGAGAGTTTTATTTCCTCCTCGTATCCCAGTTTCTGATGTTGTCCCTCTATCAGGTCTTGTTGCAATGCTCTCACTTGCATAGGTGCCATTGATATGGCTGGCAGAGTTGCCTGTAGTTTCCCTATTAGGCTCGCTAAACTCCTTAAACTTATAACTTTCTGTTTCAGAGTGTCCTGACAGAGGTTCAATATTTTGTGGACCTTTTCTCCTGGCAACCACACTGTCATTGTGTTGCTGTTTATTATCATGCCAAGAAACTCCATCTCTTGTGATGGCTTCAGTTCTGATTTTTCCCAATTTATCGAAAACCCTAATTTCTGCAGCAGGAATAACACTGAATCCCTTGCTTGCATGGCTTCCTCTTTTGTCGATCCAATGATCAGTAGGTCGTCTAAGTATGCCACTAGTTTTATCATCAGCCTCCTTAGGACTGTCAATGGTACTTTCAGTAATTTTGTAAAGATTCGTGGGCCTGGGCCTACCCCAAAGGCTAGAACACACAGTTTTTTCTCCCATCGAAAACGTAAATACTTTTGGCTCTCCGGATGGATTGGGATGTGCCAATATGCATCCTTCAAATCTATTTTTATCATGTAGTCTCCCTGATTCAACAGGTCTGACACATTCTTCATCCCTTCCATTTTGAAGTGGATGTATGGCATGTATGAGTTCACTTTTTTCAAATTGATAATAGGGCGAAACTTGTTTGGCTCCTTTTTGGGCCTTACAAAAATTGTTGACAGAAATTGGTCCTTCACAGATTGTACCTCTTTCAGGGCACCCTTCTGTATCATAGTCTCTATTTCCTTGCTCACTATTTCTTTTTTCTCCTGAGTCATAGGAATTTGTTTTGGTTCCCCCCACTGTCGGGGTTTGCCCACTATTGGGAGTCTCCACCCGCTCACAATCTCTAGAATTGTCTGATCTGAAGTCAATATTTTCCAGTTTACTAGAAAGAGCCTTAGCCTGCCCGCTGATTGCGGAATATTTTGTATTTTTGAATTTTCTGGAAAAAGATTTGATAGCTTTGGGTGGACAAAATTGAGACTCTCTGGTTCCCATTGATTGGCTACCTGTGAGTCCTTGAGTGTTATGTTTGGTTGATGAAACTTTCTTACCTCTGTTCCATCTGTTAAAACCACGACCTCTTGACACCCCTCCACGTGGCATGTGGTTCGTGGAAGGGCCCTGTTGATTGGGCCGAGTATTTGGTGGAAAACGTCTTCTGACTGTTGATGATGACTTTCCCATGAGTTTTTCTGCAGCATCTTGCGCCTTAGCTGTTGCTTTCACATGCTTTTGAAAGCATTCACCGAATAAAAATTTTGACTCCGAGTTCAGGTCCTCAACGTTGTCTTTAATAAGGCTCTTGGCCTGTTTCACGTCATTCAAACCTGCCAGTATTGACAATCTCCTTTCATATGTGACCTTGTTGATCACTTGGCCCAAGATGACAACAGCATCATTCAAATTTCCCAGAACTGTCGCAGGATCAATCTCTTCAACTTCATCACCACCGTTAACCACGTCCTGCATTTTTTGCCATGCTGAAGACAGTGGTCCTAACACTTGAAATAGTCTCTCGTGTATTTTCTGGTTTTCGTTGTCTTGTGACACAATTTTATGAAGACCCTTCTTGTCCAGTAGTGCCTTCATGAAAGGATCCAATTTTGTGGCAGTTTTAATGTTCTTTGGTGGTTGAATGGTAGTGAATACCTCCAGTTCCTTTTCTTGGAGATAGGTCTGGTTCCTGTTCTGTAAAAATTCAGCCAATTCCTCAGACAGTTCCCAGGATGTTGATTCCGATTTTATGTCTGGAAGCATGAATCTCTTTGCTGGAGGTTGAACTTCTTCAGGTATAGGGCTTCCAGGTCTTCCTCCTACAGCTTGTTCGTTGTCGGCCATTATTAAATTCACTGATTAGTCAGATTAAAAAAAGATTAATAAGTTGGTTATATTTCAAAAATTTTGTTTCGTGCTGGTCGACTGTGTCCTTCTTCGGTAGAATTTACAAGGAGGGGCACTGGCCGAACGCGGCCTTTTGGCCACTTTTCGGATCCCATGGTCGCACCATAAAATCTTGCAAGATTTTTGATGATTATGGTTATAAATTTCCGCTTTGGTGAAGTAAAACGATAAAAATCGCCTAAATGGGTTCCCCTGGTTTGTCCATTGCACGTTTTTATTTTAAGCCTGGAACTTTCAGGATAATTACAAAAATCAAGAAAACTTTTTGATAACGTTTTAACCAAGATTAGTGGTGAAAATTGCTCAAATAAGGTAAAAACCCATAAAAATGGGCAATTTTACCCCCTGCAGCCCTGAAATAATACTAAATACTGTCTGTTTGAAATTTTTCTGATGTATTGCATCAAAGTCTATCATAACACCTAGTTTGTGTCTCATTAAAAGTTGTTTGGGTAGGTCCCAGACTTAAAAAGGGTCAAAATTTAGTTAAAATACCCAAATTTTTTTTCTTTGTTTTTTTTTTTTTCCCCCAGGCAAACCTATAAAAATAATTTTTCACAAAAATTTTTTGCCGAAAATAATCATCAGCCTACCTTGAAACTTTTTGCAAAGTTTCAAAGCAATTGGTCAACTGATTGACTAGATACAGCAAATTATATCATCCCTGGAATGGCATTTTCCTTAACAAATCCTTACAAAGGGTAAAAAGTACCCCCTAAACTCGGGCCCAGTATGAAAAATTGACCAGGAGTTAGCTTTGGGGACCGACCATTTCCAAAACTAGGATAGTTGAGGATTCCAAAAATGTATAGTTTATCCTGTAGAATCTTGGGTTAAGCAAAAGTGCTTATTTAAGGAGATATAGGATTTGGCTCCCGGACTAAATGGCATACGTTGGCATTGCCATAGGGTCACCCTGGGTAGTTCCTTCTTCCGATTTAATCTCCATACCTCCATCAACAAACAGACGAGATTTCCTGGAATAGCAGTTGGTAACGTAAGTCGAAAGAGCAGGGCAAAGTCTTTTAATGTTATTCAAGAAAGCTTTCCGATTTAGAGAGTTAAATGCATTTGAAGCATCTACTAAAATTACTGCGTCAGTGTTCTCCTCGTTGAAAATAAAGTACATTGCGTGGACAATTACTTACTTTTCTTATATCTATCCATTCCACCTTTCTCGCCAATTACTTACTTCTCTTTGTTTCTAATTGGACATCTTTCTACTTTCTCCATGGCAACCATTTCTTATATCTATCCATTCCACCTTTCTCGCCAATTAATTTCATCTCTTTGTTTCTAATTAGACATCTTTCTACTTTCTCCATGGCAACCATTTCTTATATCCATTCATTCCACCTTTCTCGCCAATTACTTTCATCTCTTTGTTTCTAATTAGACATCTTTCTACTTTCTCCATGGCAACCATTTCTTATATCTATCCATTCCACCCTTCTCGCCAATTACTTTCTTCTCTTTGTTTCTAATTAGACATCTTTCTACTTTCTCCATGGCAACCATTTCTTATATCTATCCATTCCACCTTTCTCGCCAATTACTTTCATTTCTTTGTTTCTAATTAGACATCTTTCTACTTTCTCCATGGCATCCACTTCTTATATCTATCCATTCCACCTTTCTCGCCAATTACTTTCATCTCCTTGTTTCTAATTAGACATCTTTCTACTTTCTCCATGGCATCCATTTCTTATATCTATCCATTCCACCTTTCTCGCCAATTACTTTCATCTCTTTGTTTCTAATTAGACATCTTTCTACTTTTTCCATGGCAACCATTTCTTATATCTATCCATTCCACCCTTCTCGCCAATTACTTTCATCTCCTTGTCTCTAATTAGACATCTTTCTACTTTCTCCATGACAACCATTTCTTATATCTATCCATTCTACCCTTCTCGCCAATTACTTTCATCTCTTTGTTTCTAATTAGTCATCTTTCTACTTTCTCCATGGCAACCTTTTCTTATATCTATCCATTCCACTTTTCTCGCCCATTACTTTCTTCTCTTCGTCTTTAAGATGATCTAACCTACTTTCCATTACTACTTTCTCTGTTTTATACGCTTATTGCATCACTTCTTTCCTTCCCCGCATTTTACTGATTACATCATCTCCCTTTATGACATACTTTCTTACGACCCTACCACCTCTATTCTTTTACTTTTTCTCCTCTGAAATAAATTCTCACATGTCCATGGAGATTAACTTATTGCTTCTACTCCTACCGTCCTACACCCTCTTCTCCGAACAATTCACACCACAATCTGTCACAATCGTTCTTCTTAATTAGCTAATCTTCATAGAACTATCCACCATGACATATCTCCTTTCCATAAACTATAATTACGAATTATATAAGGGACATTAAATAAAGTCTCTCAACTAATACAATCTATATAACAAAACATCCATTGGCAATATACCAATTTCCTTCCTCCATACAACTATTAAAACTATCCACCATTATGCTTGATAGTATTTTATAAGATAATTTTATGTTATAACGGAACACTCACCATTACCTACCGTACCTTTGAAAATCTTAGATTTTGAAGATGAAATCATCAGGGGAATACCGGACGAATTAGTTACCACACCCAACCTGATACGCCAACCACTAACGTTTACGACGAATACACCATCACACCAACTAATCCAACCCGACATTTCAACAACAACTAACAAGACTAATGAAGAAAAATCCAAAGAAAACGAAATTAAAACGAACGAAATGGACACAAATAGGATAGATACGTTGGATGGACCACCGAAACCATTTAAAATCCCAAGACTCCGCAACAATGAAAACACCTCACCACCTCCGTATAAAACGCAACAAACACCACCGCCGCCACCATTTAAAGAAAGCAATACACGACCTAACAAGAAAAAACCGCCAACATCTGCAGCTACATCTACCAAGACCTTCCCTCCACAACGGAACACTAAGCCACCACCACAAAACCATCAACCCCAGAAAACACCAAACCATCACCATCCCAAAGCCCCAAAATACCAAACTTCCAAGCAAACCATAAACGAACCAAGCCGAGCGACATTGGACCCAGTTAAAGAATTCATCAAGAAGGAACGAATTCGACAAGCCCCAACAAAGAAGAGACCCGCCCCGAACAGACCGGACCAGATAGTCCAGCCTAAACGTATAAAAATGTTCGATCGACCCGAAGACGTAAGGCAATACTATCACAGCACATTAACCATGATCAAGCTGAATAACCAAGTGGATTTCTTGGAGAGAAGAATTGAAAGTGGAAACCCACCTAAAGGATTGACGATCCCAGAGATTGTGTCAAAAACTAAACCGTTCTTCAACCAAGATAGAAAGGAAGAATGGGAAAAGGATATTCAAAGATGCGAGTTTAAAACTCACAAGGACCATACAGGCCCACACAAATGAGATGGTAATGAGCTGGGACAATAAGAGGGAATCAATGCGTCCTCGTCTCAGCGATGAGAAAATGGCTGAAATAGACAGCCAAGCTATCGAAAAATTCCAAAATGACCAAAAAAACTAATTTGTAATGTAAATAGGATTGTAAATAGTAACAAACATATATTCCCTGTAAATATTGACAAGCATATAACTCCTATAAAAAACCAAGACCACAACAAAACAAATTTAAAACTAACCTGATATCTGTACTTGTTCACACCTCTGAAAACATACCTCTTGATATACAAAAACCACCAGAAAAATGTTTTGGTCCTTACACTGAGAATTCACCAAAAAACACCATCACAAATTTATCAAAGACGAAACTTAGGAATCTTGATCAAATCGTTTTAAATAAGGGTTTAAACTTTGTCCCCTCTCCAGATATTTCCGAAATTAAGATGAAACTAACCACAGCCACAGAAAACTACTTTAATACTATAGCAACTAAATACTTCTTTTCTAAACAAACACAAAAACATAAAAAAAGACTACTTTACAGAAAATCTAACTGGATAGCCCCACCCCTAAAAACAACAAATTAAAAGATTATTTCGACAAAACAAACCAAGAAATAACAAACTTTATCAGGAAAATTTCGACAAAACAGATTACAGAAAACTTAAATGCCACTGAAAGAAGGGCACTACGACGTCTAGCGAATAATAGACATAACAATAAAGAAAGCAGACAAAGGGGGTTCCATATTTGTCATGGATACGGAAGAATATAAGAAAAAAATATTCGACCACCTGACAGACGCTAAATCATATGAAAGAATAGAGGACAAAAATGAAGTAAACGATTTGAAAACAAACATCATAGCATTCCTGGAGACTATATACAATCGCCACCATATTGATAAAAATACATTTAATTTCCTCCTACCGCCTGAAAGAACTCGGACAAGTATATTTTATATTCTTCCTAAAATACACAAACCTCTAATACCGGGCAGACCGATCGTGTCTTCGGTAAATTCTGTCACAGAACACCTATCTGAATTCCTAACAAAATGTACACAACCTCTAACTAAACATCTGGATTCCTACATAAAGGACACGAAAGAATTTCTAAAGACCATTCTCGTGCAAGACCCGACCCAAATTGACTTTTTAGTAACTGTGGACATAAAATCCCTTTACACAAATATACCTAAGGAAGAAGGCATAGAAGCCTGTTTATTATATATGGATAAACACCGGGATATGCTCCCTAAATTTACACCCAACAACAGAATACTTCAAACACTATTCCTCTTTGTACTCGAAAACAATTACTTTGAATTCAATGAGGACTTATACAAACAAATTCACGGGACATCGATGGGAACTAAGGTCGCGCCAATATATGCCACATTATTCCTCGGTAAGTTCGAGGAAGAACATATACTTGTAAAAAATTTCAAAAACAACATACAATTTTACAAAAGATTCCTGGATGACATTTTTCTTTTATGGAAAGGCACTTTGAAGAGCCTGAAATACTTTCTAAGTCATTTAAATAATTTACATCCGACGATTAAATTTACATGGGAATACTCGAAACGAAAAGCTAATTTTCTGGACACCACAATATACATTGGCAATAATGGAAGAAGCTTTAAAAGCAAACTATATACAAAACCAACGGATGCAAAAATGCTCCTACACTATTCTTCATACCATCCGCCACACACTAAGACCAACATTATCTACACCCAGGCATTGAGGTATAGATTACTTACAACAGACAACATTATTCTAGGAAAAGAACTAAAATCATTAAAAAATATCCTTCTCTCCCGCGGATACTCCAACAAAATTATTGATAAAAATATAAAGAAAATCAGAGGACTGACTCAAATGAACTGTCTCTATAAGAGACAAACAACATATTCCCGGAGAATACGAAGAAACAACATACTCCCATATGTTGTAGAATATTACGAGCACCTTAAACCTTTACAGAACATATTGAGAAAACATTGGAGAATAGTACAGGAGGATCCAGATCTAAAACATATATTACCAGAAAAACCAGTTGTTATATACAAAAGACACAAAAACATTAAGGAACAATTAGTGAGGGCAAAATTCAGAGAATAAAATCCAGAGAATAACCGGGAACATGCAATTATACCATATTGTGACTTATTTTCAAAATATTGACCGTTTTTACTGTTCTAATTTTATTTCTATCATATTTTTCATATATTTTTTTTCTATCATAAATTTGTTATATTTAAATGACCTTTATAATCAGAATTATAAGACCCTACTTAGAACCCATAAAAAGTAAATATAACGGAGGAAAAGGAAACTAACTTAACTATGACCTATAACTGGAGAAACGCAAACTATTTCGAACGCCCGACCAGACAAACAAAATAAATAATAAGAAAAGTCTGGCTGGAAACACACCCCTTCCTTTTTTGAAGGCCCAGCCAATACACACCCCTTCCTTTTTTGAACGCCCAGCCAATACATACCAATAGGGGAAAATATGGAAAAAATCCCTCCCTTACTCTTCTACACGCCCTTTTCGACCGCCCTATTTATCACCACCCACCACCATCGCCATTAAAAACACGCCCCACCTCGAACACCCGACCACAAATAGATTTTACTACCCCCACCACAGGGAACTCGCCCACCCCCACTAACGGAACTCGCCTACCCCAAGTAACCGAACAAAAGAAAAAAGAAACTAGCCGAAGAAAAGAAAAAAAGAAAATAACAATAGATGAAAAACTACGGCCATCTTTCCGACGGCCCTGAACTTTCAAAATCGAAAAACGTGATTGAAATAAACCTCTTTTAACTCTAACAAGACTTGAGACAACATGGACAATATCAACTCTCCAATTATCGAAGGTAAAGAATCTTTTTTCTTCTCTTTTTTCTTCTCTTCCGTCTCCTTTCCTCTCTTTCCTTTCATAACTATCACATCCACCATATATTATATATCTTAATTTTGTACTCTAAAAACACTATAAAACCAAACATTGACAAACTTACTACAAAAATGAGAAGTCGAGGACTTTGTTCAACTCGGTTGTACAATTTGGCCCACTGTCGCGATGAAGTTATTGAATGAGGGCCGAAAGCTTCGCTCGAGTGACAGCATTCAACTGATGACCTCAAGAACACTTCCCATTAATCAACTGTTTCATTAATCTTGAATTCAAATCAACACAATAAACTAATACCCACAAAAATACAAAAAATCTACTGAAACACAAACTATCTACCACCTACCTACCGTATTACGAGGCAGACAATTTACTTCGTGAATACTTTTTTAAAATAGAGATTGCTCTCCTTGAGTCAAAAGACTCCTTTCTAGAAGAAAAAAATCCACCCCCCTCTCTTATTAAGACCCCCCTCCCCTAATTAAATTTGAATAATTTTTTAATTTTTTATTGAATTTGTAAATTGTTTATTACAGTGTAGATAGACCTTAAATTTTTCCTTTTTGTTAGTACTGGTTCTTATTTTACATGTTCATTTGTTAAAGTTTCACTTTTGTTGTTGAAATTGATATCAGTTAAAAAAAATTATGTCTTCAAATTATCCCCCCCTCTTATTCCATCCACCCCGCTTATTAGAATTTGGAAAATTTTCCTACTCCCCTGCTTATTCGGGCCCCCCCCCCGTCTATTCGGGAGACAAGAGTACTTATTCAAATTACGGATACAAATACGGCAGACGATTTTGCGATATTAAAAGCGATCATTTAAAAGCGCGATTTACAAACGTGAGTTTTCTCTTGAAAATTTATAAGCTCTGGGAAAACTGGAAAAACCTAGGTTTTCTACAGAAAAACTCGGTTTTTCACCGGAAAACCCAGGTTTTCTGCAGAAAAACCTAGTTTTTCTTGAATTTGTGATTATCGCTTGCCATAGATAATGCCATTGTTTTAGAATTATGTTATATAATTTAAGTTTTATGATAATTATTAGGAATAATCAGCATACTTTATGCATGGATCGCGCATCGTGAATCGTAAATCGTTAGGTCGTGCATCTTAAATTACACCAACCCATAAAATAGTTACTTTCTGAAAGTGCCAAAAAACGTTAAAAATCGAGTAAGCATCTCCTTCTATCTTCCACCTCCTGGCTTGTAAGCATCCCCTGCCACCCGTCATCTTCTCGAAGGAAAACAAAAGGAGTAGTGTTGGCCTGACACGATCCAGACGTGAAAAGAGAAAACGAAGAAAGTACAAAAAGTCGGCCTAACACCCCCTAAAAATTAGTTGGTGTCAACAGGAATATCAACCCTGAATTAGTTTTCTCGACATACCATGTTCAACCTACTTTTAATCTAGATGATGCACCAACATCGACCATTTCTACCGAAGAACAAAACTCCAAAAACGATTCACAAGAAACAAGCACATTCTTAGCGAAACGCAAAAGAAATATAAAAGAAATGGAAGATTTTCAGAAATCAATTGGTAATTTAATCTCTTTATTTAGCTTAAAAAGTTATTAATAATGTAATGATGAGTTTTACATAAAAAATTAGAATTGTTTTCCATTGCATCAAAGTTTAAAACAGTACCGAACTGAATAATGTGAATTTCTGTAAAGCATTCTTTTCCATATTCAGGGTTACCCACCAAACGACCAAAACTTACAAAATCGGTGAACGTCGAACAACAATTTGCGTACCTCTCCGAAGATGACGAAAATAAAGATGAAGATGGTGAAGATCGAAATGAAGATTACGAAAGATCATCAAAGCCAGCCGTTCATTTTTGCGTCGACGAACCGACGGAGAGTAAGAAAAGTCATTTATTCTGGTTAATAATTCGATATTTTGTTGATCATTTTTTTTGTATCATTTTAGTTGATATTTTTTTGCTTACATATTTAAGTGCATTTACTTTTGATTTAGCTATTTTAATTGGGAAAAGTTCTTTAGCACTCTCTTGTACTAGTCAATGATGATATTATTCGATACTATTCATGCATTTTTAATATCTTAGAAACTGTCGAATCAATTGATGAAACTAACAAGGACGAGGCCACGGAGGTTGTTGACCCTAACGCAAAAGGTATAACACTGAGTTTACTGTTTAATTCTACATGGACTTTTGTAAGTTTTTTTGCACAAAAAGTTTTGGCTGAAAATTTCGATTTTTTCATGGAGAAAAACATGAATTTAATATGACGCGTTCAAGAAACAAAAATAGGGTTGAAATGAATGAAATTAATGACGATGGCGAGGCAACGGTTGTAGATCCTAACACAAAAGGTAGGACAACGAGTAGTCTTTATTTTACATTCGTAGTTGCTTTCGTCTTTTTTTTTTCATAACCCAGGAATCCCTTTAAAATACCAACCCTATTTTTGTTTGTTGAACACGTCATGTGAAATCAGGTAGATAAGTAGAGCTCAAACTGTAATTTCTTGTAGGGACCGACTCTCTGTCATGAAGAATTTCCCTATTTATTTTTCTTCTATTTTAGAATCAATGGATGTCTCTCATAAATTACAGATCGCCAAATACTATGATAATCAAACAGGTATGAACCAGCGTTTTCACAAATGAAGGGCTCAAGTATGACCAATTATTAACTAAAGATAGGAAATCTGATTCAAAGTACCACTTTACTTCACTACAATCTATTTTATTGCTGAAGCATGAAGTTGATATTTTTTCCCTTACTTATTTAAGTGCATTTACTTTTGATTTAGTGTCTTCAATACCTATCCATGTCGCACAGGACATTTGGATAAAGTGCCAAAATATAACGACATCAGATATCGATATTTTTACCGATCACCGTAAAGAGCTATTAGAACACTTCACGCATGGTAGATGCGACTCCTACCGGTACAATGCCTTTTATGGCATAGGAAATAACCAGTCAACATTATTACCGGTAAGTAGACTGAGGATTCACAAAGTTACTCGATTTCTCAGGACTTAACTGATTTGCATTTCCAAAAACTTGATAATTGAGCTTGCATGAATGATTCCGATTGGAAGATTGGATCATTTACTACTTTGTACTTAGATTTTCAATAATCCTAAAGTCAATTTAGATAGTCAATATAAATGTTTTTTTTTTCAAACCTTATGTTAGGGTCAACCATTTTCCTATTAGCTGTGGCGACATGAAATTACCTTTTTAAATTGAACTATTATGCTTTTTAGAATAAACACGGAGTCATGGAGTCAAAAACCTTGAACAAAACTGTTTTGATGACGCTACCGTCTACCTTAGTTATTAAAGGTAAGCATTTCGATTCTGAATTTTAAATTCCCATTTTCAGCACTGATTATAAAGAGTTATATAAAGTTGCATTTGTGACAGGGTTGTATATTTTTCTAATCAAGTTGGAGAAAATGTCTTTAAGTTTACTGAAAACACGCATTATAACGAAGAATTTTCACTTTTTATCTATAGAACTGTTGAAGCCAGATATACAAGAATACCTCTTTGAAAAGTTGCGAGACTGCCCCCCCCGAGTTCCAATCAGTTCAAATGGAGATGGGGTCATGTAACTTTGTAACGTGTGCCCTGATTCCATATGCCCTGAAAGTCTTTTTGATGGATGCTTCATCAAGAAGTGCAGGACAGATGGAGTATTTGATGGAGTTCTGGAACGAAATCAAGAAAAAATCGGATGATGAAGCAGACGGTAAGTGTAGAATAATATTATTAACTTTGAAATCATTGACAAGGTCACTGTTTACTAAATCTTTCGGATTATAAATATCAACACTGAATTTAATTCTAAACGACTG
>NW_027104108.1:164507-175798 GCF_902728285.1 Clytia hemisphaerica | reverse complement strand
GAGTCTCGCCTCTAGCCCTGACCCCTTTCGGGGCTTTAAACTAACACAAGGTTATGTGTTATGTTATCAGAATTTTAAAGGCAGAACTTCATGATATTCATAAATCTTATATATAGGAGCTTAAAGTAATTGCTTTCTCGTTTATCTGATATTTAGTTATGCGTAGCACATAAAGCATAAACCCAGACAATGAAATAAAAAGTATAAATATATGAATTGACAAAAATACAGTAAACACCAAAGCAATATGTTGATTTCTTATTTATAGCACAATAAAGGATTTATAATCCCTTTCTTTTTTGCAAAGTATTCAAAAACAAAATGGTAGAATATCCATCCAAAATGCACAAAATGGTAAAAATTCTGTCTGATTAATAGACCGGATTCTCTTCATTATTAATTTTCTTCTACTTTCCTTCCTTCCTTAACTCTATTTAATAATTACCGTGAAATGGAGCTCAGAAGCGAGAGACAATTAAGGCGCTTCCGCCAATCTAAATTATGTCATTAGTTCATGGTTTTCTTTCTCTTTTTACACGTAATACCTTGTTGCACCACTAATTTGTGCGGGTTTCAACAAGATCCGCTAAGAATAACTTTAACGATGTGAAAAAGACAAGATAGAGACAATGGTGACTATGCACTCATTTACTTATATTTTGTTGTTAAGGTAGGTCGTAGATAATGGATATCGCTATATCGCGTTATACTACGGTAACTTATTATGGTACTTTGAGGTTAGTTACATCTGGCGGTATCAGAAAGTTCCAGTCCTTCATGGTGGAGCTCAAGACACGTTTTTTTTTGTATTTGACAAGCAGCCTTGTCTTTGTGGCCCGTGGAAAACATTCTAGCCTGGGGTTAGACCGAAATAGCTAAAAGCTCCTTTTGGAAATGATTTTATCGTTTGTAATGGGTTTTGATTTTAAAGTTTATTGTTTACGCTCCAAAATCCATTTAGGGTTCTGTGTGTTTGATTAAGTTAATTAAGTGTGATTTTACAATTCAGGATGAAGCTTAGGTTTTTTGTTGATTTTCCAGTGTGTAGGGGGGAGGGTTTGCATGGGTTGTGTGTCCCGAAGTAGGGGGGCCGTTTCACATGGGTTGTGTCCCGAAGTCAATTACCCGGGAGGGGCTCTCATATGATCTGGCCTACGTCATGTGCCGCGCTTAAGGGTGGGGTTTTCAGCATCTGAAAATGCACTGTAAGGGTGTGTTTCTGTGAGATTGCACTGCAAGGGTCGAATTTTAAAACAAAGTCAAAATAATTGTTAAAAAGAAAGGTTTTTACTTCTCGTTTGTTTGAAAAAATTTCGATTGTCTAATAATTACGGCTGACAATAATAATTTTCTCAGTTTTTCTTTGAAACAGAAAATTTCCCAAGCTTCTTCTTTCACGCAGATTTACAGCTGAGAAATATAGTACACTATAAGGGTTGGGTAAATGCACTGAAAGGGTACCTTTTCAGCCATATTGAACTGCACTGTAAGGGTACGATTTTGAAATCGAGTGCCCCCCCCCCGGGGTCAATTACAAATCCCGGGGGGGGTCCTTAGGCAAAATGGGTGTCGGGTATGTGCGAGGGTCCTTTTTCACACCTTCGAAAGTCTCTTAAAAAGGAGTATAAAACTCATTAAAAAGCTAATTAAATCGCTGTAAGGGTCCAGAATTAATGAAATCGAAAACTTCCTCTCTCGAAGGGTCGTGATTTTGAAAAATCTGGATAAAAATCGACAAAAACTTTGAGAAAAGTCTCTCTAAGGATCCCGTCACCTTGCAAACCTATTACCCCTCCCCCCAGGATACAGAAATGAGTTGAGGTACCAATTCCATTTTCTTCTTTTATTTAGTCTATGTATACCAATAGACGATGTCGGCTTAACATGAAAACTCAGATTTAACCACAATTGACTTTTTAAATTTCGTGCCCGCGGATAGGATCTAGCATTTTAATTGTTTTTGGAGCGCGAGATAAAAAAAGGTGGCGGCAAACGCTATTTCACATCTCTCAAACCGGTGAAATTGCATATTTTAGTCACGTGACTTTGGTAGGAAATCCTTCCAAACCTAGGCTTCACTTTTCGATAAAAGTCACTTATCTAGCCCTTCGGGCTTTACAGATCTGTGGATTTGCCCACAATGCTTTGCACGTGAAAAAGTTCACGGTAAATTGCTGCACAAAGCAATGTGGAGAATTTTCGGGGGTCAAATCTGAGTTTTCATGTGAAGCCGATTTCGTCTATTGCATTTTATTTTCATGTTTTGGTTTCATACACGTTTTTCCCTTATTGCGCGATCTTACTTTGAATCGAAAATTGTTTTTTATCAGCAGAAAGCTTTGATGAGATGTTTTTTCTCACTCACGTGTAATAAAAAAGAACTAAGGTGACTTTCCTCTACTAATCAAAAAGCAATTAACTCGATGTTTAATGAACTCTTTTGTTCAGTAATTATATAAGGTTCTTAGTAAACGTCAAAACACTAAAGGTATCTAATAGCAATATTCTCTAGAGTAAATTCACTAGTTTATTTCAATTCGTGAAGAGCAGCAACGTTGGAAAAACATGCGATATTCTCATTTTTTCTGATAAGAGAGCAGACATTTATTTTTGAGAGTAGGTGAGTGATATGTAGTGTTGTGTCTACTTTGAACCTCACTACTTTTATTTTTATTTTCATTCGAAGTATTGATGCTCTTTACGAATTAATAATTTGCTTCAAGATTATCTGCAGTACAGTACTATGGTTTGTAGAATTTGATTTTTGAGCACCTGTTTACTCGATACTTTTCAGACCAGAATTTCACCTGTGGTTAAAATAGCCGATTTTTTTATACAATCTTGGCTGAAATAATGTTACATGATGTATAAAATCAAGAGCATCAAAAAATTTTGATTTTTCTTGGTGTTAAAAAGTGCCTAAAAATCTACTTAGAATGTTCTTATATTTTAAAAGTATTTTAGTCTAATTTTCTAAGAAATTAGACGTTTTAGAGTCTGCAAAGCTTTGAAATGTTATTGAAATCTTTTGTTTGAAGCTTTAAATGTTCTTATATACTTAGTTCTTGTGTAAAAAAGGTGTAATTCAGGGCCCACGCCATGAGTTTGAAAGTGGGGGGGGGCAATAAATATAGAGTCGAAGGAGGCGTAACCATGGTTGCTTTACTTTGCAAAAAAGTGGGGGTCCCTAGCCCCCCCCCCCCCCGGTGGCGTGGGCCCTGTAATTGAGATCTACGCTTCTAATTTCGTCACCCTTTTTTAGAGATAGGAATAATAAGAAGGTCAGAATCGATGATTGAAACTAAATTTCTTTGCTTAGCAATCAGTTGAAGAGTCCATCAGTGATTCCGACCTTCATATTGTATATTCTATTATCGCTTAAAGTTAAGCGTTTTTCTTCAATCAGCTCTAAACCAATTGTCCAGATCATGAAATGATAAGATGGCTTATAATCTAAAAATCTCGTTAAATTGAGGTTAAAAACCTTTTGTTCTATGTTTTGAGATATCTCTGTCAATTTTTTATGAGCTTTGGAAAAAACATTTCCCGTTCTATAGTTAGAAATTCGACTTTTTGAGCTAGAACCTTGACGTTTTCGATGCTTTGGATATGCCGTTCATACCTTCAGTTATTTGAGCTATACTCTAACACACGTGGTGACACTTTGCAGTAAAGTCATCCTGATAGATCTTAAATAACTACTGTGTGAGGATAAATAAATTTATAATTACGACCTTTATAAAATTTCAAGGCGATGTGGCATTATTTTTGTTAGAGAGGAATTGGTTATCTTCGTGTTTGCAGCTCTTGTTGTTGCTTGTTTGTCTCTTTATAAAACCTTTTCATGATTGAATTCTTTGTATTTTTACTTTTAGTCTTTTACCTCTGTTTTGCTAAATAGCAAAAATTAAAAATACGAAGGATGTGCTGCTGACAGGGGTTTATTTACCTGTGTCAGTTCTAGGTCGTTCCGTAAATACCAAACAATATGTCGCCTACTCCCAAAATTAGAAAGTTTTGTGGCTTAAGTGGCCTGGGAGCAAGGCTAATAGTTTGATTTGCAACTGAAATGCTAACTTTTATCGCTTTAGTGTTATTTTAAAATTCAATCTCACAGCATATCAACGTTAATAGGCTTCGTTTATAAAAGTTTCAGACAAGATTTAATCAGAAAACTGGAATACTAAAACAAAGATAGTCGGTGTTCTATACTTGCTGGTTTTTTCTGTAATATAGATTAATTTCCTGATGTTAAAGTGTTTGGAATTTAGAGTACACTAAAATGAATGTAAGCTAAAAAGTGTATGTTGCTACAGTATGTGTATGACCTCGGTCCGGCTGGGTTTTTGCTATTGATTCTTTTTGTTGATATTTTGAATTATTATAAGCCTGCTTGTGAAAGTTTATGCCACAGAAAAAAATTTACTTTGTTATTATCATTCAATCTTTAAGGAATTTGAAATCTGAAATTTGCTTGCAGTTTGGAAGTCAGAAGTCTATAGACTTTTCTATTGTTCAGGGTTTGTTTAATAATGATTTTTTTTCTCATTTTAGCAAATACAAGAAATATTATTAAAAAATCATCCAATAAGAACGAATAAACCGAGGCATCAGGTCAAGATAAAATCTGTTTATCAAACGTAGTTCCATTGGAATTCAACAACTAAAACCACCTTTCCAAATAATTGATAAACGTGCTTCTCATCCAAAATGGTTGCCGCAACTGCTATCGTAGCTATTGTTGTCATTTCATGCGCCGCTGCTGGTGTTTTAACGCTTGATATGTTTTTATTGAACAAAGAACGAAAGAACATTAAAACCAAAGAAGATCAAGAAGAATTTGACCGAAGAGTCATGTACAGATCTGGACCTAGAACACCATTGTTTTTTGCTCCATACTAAATCCTCTTAATTGGCACCCGACATAAGTCAAAAAGTAGTTTGTTCTGCTTTTTGCATTGTACATATAATTTACTTTTTTACTTAATATAAAAAAGCTTGAAAATGCAGTATTTGATTATAAAAATTACTTTATTATCAAAGGAATTGGTCAAAAAAAATTATCAAGAAAGGTTTACTGTATATGATGAAAAAAGCTATTCATTATTTTCGGTGTTTTTACGATTTAATGTTTATTGTAAATAAAAAGGTGACTAACTATTTATTTTTTCTTAACAAAAGGGCGTTGCCCTTTAACTAGCCTCTTGATTTTCATACCACTCCCTGGCTACTTGGATGGATTTATTTTACTTATTAATTTTCTAGAGTTTTACCATACCTTATTCGTGTTTTAAATGTATCTATATATTCATTTCCATCTTTTAATTTTACTGGTTTCAACTTTAACTTGACAAAATATTTTAACTTATTTTAAAGTTGTAATAAATAAAGAAATACCCGAAAAACTGTTTTCATCTTTAATTTCCCTTTTTTTATCATTTTTGAAATTTGTTCTTCATAATACAAATCGATGCATCCCTTGAAAAAAAGTTATGGAGTGGTTAAAAAAAATACCCCCTTTGATGATGATTCTATATTAACCTTTTAACTGCCGTGCATATATTTTAAGGTCCGACCTATTTGCCACGCGAAAAAATGAATGTGCAACTATTTGCCAGATGTCGGTATATGCCGACATGAGCGACCATGGAGTTTACCATCTCATTTAGGTTTTTTTCTTAAAAAATATCAATAATATAAGGGATATGTGTTTACTTTGAGTTGAAAATACATGATTTTAAAAACATCGTTGAAATCAACTGTGCTATTTAATGAAATCGAGTTCAAAATCAAACCTAAAGGAATACAGGAAAAAACACGGCAAAGAAATGGAAAATACTTATGTCGGCAAATGCAGACATCGACAAAAAAGTCGAAAGTGCTCGCCGATATCGGCAGTTTCAGGGTTAAGTTGTTTTTGTCGAATACAATGGGAAAATGTTTTTGTTCCAGTTGCAGCAAAACAAATGAATCAATCGTTAATCAATTACCTCGGTGCGTTTTTTCCAATTTGTCTATTGAACGAAACTCTGTACTTTCTCCGAAACGCGTTCACTTGTCAATTAAATGTCACTTTTATACACCTTTTCGATTGTAGCCGCCAATTGCCAAATGCTCTTCCTCCCCAAAAGAGGGGAGGAGGAACGTAGGGCAGGGCGGAAGATACAACCACCATTCGAGGCACCATTTTGTAGGACTGAACGTTACCGTGCCTCCTTTTTTCCTTTTTGCATCAATGAATGGAATGACCTGGGCGATAATATACGAAATCTTCCTTCTATTTCATTATTCAAACAAGCGATACTTAAATTTCTTAGACCTTGCGCTAACTCAGTTTTCAGGGCTAGTGACAACGATGGCGTGGATCTACCTAACCGATTAAGGGTTGGTTTCAGTCATCTTCGGGACCACAAATTTAGACATAACTTTGCAGACAATCGACCCATTCTGCAACTGCCGAAGTAATTCTGTTGGAACGACACAACATTTCCTGATGCATTGCTCTGATTACTCCAATGACAGACTTGTTATGTTCGACAGCCTTCTTTAACTTGACATAACCTTGATTCCGTTTAATTCCAAAACATTGTGTAGAATACTTCTTTATGGCGACCCTGATTTTAGCATTGTCCAAAATCATGATATATTGAACATAACGATAAAATTCATCTGTAATACTGGACGTTTTGGGGGACCGTTATTCTAGTCTTTTGCTCTCCTAGCTCTTTTTGTTTTTCATTTTGTTAATGATTATCCTCTGTAGTTAGTTTCTTTTTTCTTCTTTTTTAGTCATTACTGCGTTCATATTGTTTAGCTTATTTGGGGTTCCTTCCTCCTGGCGGTATGATCTGTGGTCCTTTTGCGGGAGGCTAGGAACCTTTAGATTTGTAATATTTGTTCGTGTTACCTATACTGAAAATAAAAAAAAATAAAAAATAAATTGCCGCGCGGACATTTTTTGTCCGCTTTATCCCACTAGAACCGTCCCAGTCCTTTTTTCGCACCTATTGACAATAGAAAAATGTGTCAAAAAAAGGATTGGATCGACCGCGTGACTACGGTCGGAAAAGGTGTATTTAAATCATGCAATTCCAACCAAATTCATAATACGATTAACCTTTTAAGGTTCGTGCGAGATTAGCGTGTTTTGAAAATTTGACCTGACGAATTAAAATACATGAAAGAACTAATAGCTCAATTCAGTGCTGAATTGACTAGTGACAAATAAGGAAAAAGATAATCGAGATAAAGTACTTTATTGACTAGTAAAATCTACTTAGAGTTGCTTAGAGACATTAACCTATTAAAGCATAAAAACTTTTTCGTCGAGGAAAACGCATAACTCAATTAGTTAAGCTACTACTCAAACCTCAATACTTGTAATAAAGAAACCCTTCTATATCTTTTTCAGTGTCATATCGCTTCTATCAATATCCGTATATCCGTACCCCATACATCAAAATCTTAAGGTAAGACATCCCTGCATCAAAATCTTTATAGGTCAAACATCCTGAATGAAAATCTTTATAGGTAAAACATTCCTGCATCAAAATCCTTATTTAAAACATCCCTGCATAAAAATCTTTAGAGGTAAAACATCTCTGTATCATTCATTATCTTTAGATAAAACATCCCTGCATCAAAATCTTTATAGGTAAAACATCCCTACATCAAAATCTTTAGAGGTAAAACATCTCTGTATCATTCATTATCTTTAGATACAACATCCCTGCATTAAAATCTTTATAGGTAAAACATCCCTGCATCAAAATCTTAATAGGTAAAACATCCCTGCATCAAAACCTTTATAGGTAAAACATCCCTGCATCATTAACCTTTATAGGTAAAACATCCCTACATCAAAATCTTAATAGGTAAAACATCCCTGCATCAAAATCTTTATAGGTAAAACATCCCTACATCAAAATCTTAATAGGTAAAACATCCCTGTATCAAAATCTTTAGGTAAAACATCCCTGCATCAAAACCTTTATAGGTAAAACATCCCTGCATCATTAACCTTTATAGGTAAAACATCCCTACATCAAAATCTTAATAGGTAAAACATCCCTGCATCAAAACCTTATAGGTAAAACATCCCTACATCAAATCTTAATAGGGTAAAACATCCCTGTATCAAAATCTTTAGGTAAAACATCCCTGCATCATTAACCTTTATAGGTAAAACATCCCTACATCAAAATCTTAATAGGTAAAACATCCCTGCATCAAAATCTTTATAGGTAAAACATCCCTACATCAAAATCTTAATAGGTAAAACATCCCTGTATCAAAATCTTTAGGTAAAACATCCCTACATCAAAATCTTAATAGGTAAAACACGTAAAACATCTCTGTATCAAAATCGTTATAGGTAAAACATCTCTGCATCATTAACCTTGATAGGTAAAACATCCCTGTATCAAAATCTTTATAGGTAAAACATCTCTGTATCAAAACCTTAATAGGTAAAATATCCCTGCATCAAAATCTTTATAGGTAAAACATCCCTGCATCATTATATCTAGGCAAAACATCCCTGTATCAAAATCTTTATAGGTAAAACATCCCTGTATCAAAACCTTAATAGGTAAAACATCCCTGTATCAAAACCTTAATAGGTAAAACATCCCTGCATCAAAATCGTTATAGGTAAAACATCCCTGCATCAAAATCTTTTTAGGTAAAACATTCCTGCATCAAAATCCTTAATAGGTAAAACATCCCTGCATCAAAACCTTAATAGGTAAAACACGTAAAACATCTCTGTATCAAAATCGTTATAGGTAAAACATCTCTGCATCATTAACCTTGATAGGTAAAACATCCCTGTATCAAAATCTTTATAGGTAAAACATCTCTGTATCAAAACCTTAATAGGTAAAATATCCCTGCATCTAAATCTTTATAGGTAAAACATCCCTGCATCATTATATCTAGGCAAAACATCCCTGTATCAAAATCTTTATAGGTAAAACATCCCTGTATCAAAACCTTAATAGGTAAAACATCCCTGTATCAAAACCTTAATAGGTAAAACATCCCTGCATCAAAATCGTTATAGGTAAAACATCCCTGCATCAAAATCTTTTTAGGTAAAACATTCCTGCATCAAAATCCTTAATAGGTAAAACATCCATGTATCAAAATCTTTAGGCAAAACATCCCTGCATCAAAATCCTTAATAGGTAAAACATCCCTGTATCAAAATCTTTAGGTCAAACATCCCTGCATCAAAATCGTTATAGGTAAAACATCCCTGCATCATTAACCTTAATAGGTAAAACATCCCTGTATCAAAATCTTTATAGGTAAAACATCCCTGTATTAAAATCTTTAGGTAAAACATCCCTGCATCAAAATCGTTATAGGTAAAACATCCCTGCATCATTAACCTTAATAGGTAAAACATCCCTGTATCAAAATCTTTATAGGTAAAACATCCCTGTATCAAAATCTTTATAGGTAAAACATCCCTGCATCATTAACCTTAATAAGTAAAACATCCCTGTATCAAAATCTTTATAGGTAAAACATCCCTGTATCAAAATCTTAATAGGTAAAACATCCCATCCCTTTGATGCAGGGATGTTTTGCCTATATCCCTGCATCATTAACCTTAATAGGTAAAACATCCCTGTATCAAAATCTTTAGGTAAAACATCCCTGCATCAAAATCGTTATAGGTAAACATCCCTGCATCATTAACCTTGATAGGTAAAACATCCCTGTATCAAAATCTTTAGGTAAAACATCCCTGTATCAAAATCTTTATAGGTAAAACATCCCTGCATCATTAACCTTAATAGGTAAAACATCCCTGTATCAAAATCTTTATAGGTAAAACATCCCTGCCCTCAGTCAAACAGTCAAACCACCCTTTGCTTCAGCACCTTTGATTAAAATAAACACTCCTGTATCAATAACTTCTTTAGCTAAAACACCCCTGAAAAAGATCTAGAATCAACCTTTGTTTGACTTTTTTATTCATTCCAATTGCGTAGAGAAGACTAAGACACTTCCAACACCGAAAATCCTTCACAAGCTAACACCAACACCAAAAGTTTTACCGTTCGCGTCAAAAGCTTGCAAACACTGAAAACAAAACCTCTTTCTTCAAACGCTTTGCGCCAGTTTGCGCTACTTGTGAAAAGTCATTATAACTACAAACCCGCCCAAACGTGTTTTTACGCCGCCCCACCTCCCTTATTTGTATATTTTCCAATCGAAAAATTTGAAATCGATTCAGTAAAAGCATTGAGGTGGAAAATGTCAAGTCATATGTTCTATTTTGAGAAATTAGCAAATCGCCGCCAAAATTGTGAATAAAACATGAGGAGCAGAGCTGACGAAAATAATTTGAAATATTAATCAAAACTGACAAAATTGGGCAAGTTCGCAATGTATGTAGACCTGAAATCGTCGGGTTTTCACTACCGTCAAATTCGAAATTGACGGACTTTCACGTCCAACATTTCCGAAGCGTCTTACGTGCATGCATGCATTGTTAGATCTAAACAATTCGTCAAAGTCTCCCCTGTGGTAAATTTCGTAAATTGACTGACTTTCAAGTCTTTTCCGAAACGTCAGACGTGCATATGCTTTATTTCTATGCGCTCTCATTACACTTGTAATCTAACAATTCAAAATAGGTCTCCTTGGTCGTGCAAGATAACGCAAGTCTCCAAGCAAAGTCACTTAATAAGTTAAGGCCTGTAAAGATAGACACTCTCATGGATAGTGAAATATCGGTCTCCTGGGTCGCGCAAGGTAACGCAAGTCTCCAAGCAAAGTCACTTAATAAGTTAAGGCCTGTAAAGATAGACACCCTCATGGATAGTGAAATATCGGTCTCCTGGGTCGCGCAAGGTAACGCAAGTCTCCAAGCAAAGTCACTTATAATATATTAAGGCCTGTAAAGATAGACACTCTCAGGGATAGTGAAATATCGATGTCAGTTCTTTTGGCAACTCGCTTAACTGATTTTCATCATTTACAGGGTGACTGAGGCTTGACCTAAGATTCCCTTTTGATGTCAGTTCTTTTGGCAACTTGCTGAACCACTTTTGATCATTTACAGGGTGACTGAGGCTTGACCTAAGATTCCCTTTTGATGTCAGTTCTTTTGGCAACTTGCTGAACTGATTTTCATCATTTACAGGGTGACTGAGGCTTGACCTAAGATTCCCTTTTGATGTCAGTTCTTTTGGCAACTCGCTTAACTGATTTTCATCATTTACAAGGTGACTGAGGCTTTGACCTAAGATTCCCTTTTGATGTCAGTTCTTTTG